>NW_022683581.1:13837-30382 GCF_011630105.1 Anneissia japonica | reverse complement strand
TATATATACCTATATATAATTATTATTTTTCAAATTACAACCCTCTTAATTACATTATATGATGCAACAAAATGAAGTAGTATGTGGTTCGAGAATTACACTAACAAAATACTAAATTACAATTTAGTTCAAAAAATTATCGGTACCTGTTAAATTGATGAAGTAACTTGTAACTAGCAGTATCTTATGCGATACATAGGCCTACCGTTATAAATGCTGCATCTGTTCCCTGAGTAACCAGTGGGACAATTACATGTATATGTATCTTGGTTGGTATAGGATGTACAGATGTATCCTAATTTGAAGTCCAAAATTAAATAAATTCCAAAAGCACCCGTCAAATGGCCCCTACCCAAATTCTCTCTGGAACCACCCCTTTATTCTTGTTTAGTGTGATAGGTTGTTGAGTTCTTAATTGTTGCTGCTAAATGTTATTGTAGCACGATATTGTTGGGGGAGACACCGGGTGGTCAGATTTTTCCACCTGGACCACGTAACAGTAAGTTTTGGATTGTCTCTAAATAAGACATGGTTTTAAATCCCGGGGTTTATTTTCCTCTTGGTTGGACCCTAGTGTTCATTTTTTCTCTCTTGTATTTCCCACTCTAAATGTCAATATTCAGTATTCTACGAATTGATTGATATCCTGTTCCCCCTCCCTAACCTCAGCTGGAACCTCCACTGGATAAAATCCTCTGTTGTTCCTTATTCTCCAAGCCAGCGCCATACACTTAATCCTGTAGCCCAAAACTTAACATTCGTCAGGAAATCAGCCCCAAGCCTCATGCCAATAACATTATACAGAACACGGTCGACACTAACATTCCATAACATTAATATTATTAAAAACATAGAAATATATTCAGCAGATTTTGCTACAGTTTGCTATCTGATTAGCCAGCACGACAGGTACTGTTAAGATGTAATTGTGGTAAACACATGTATCCTGTAGGGCATGGAGCGTGTGTCTACTGCCAAAATGTAATAGAAGCGGTGATGTCGAAAGTGATTAATGAATTAATAGTATTATTAATAATAGTTTTTGTTGCAACTCCAAAATCACCGAGTTATGGTAGAAAAAACAACGTAAAAAACCACAAGGAAAACAGTCTCGACCTGAGTTCAACTGTAGATCCGTTTAACCACTTCTACTCGATTTAATTTTAACTTCCAATTTTCGGAACTGTGCGCCTGATAGATAATGACGAATTGGTTAGCAATACATCGTACCACACACGACCGAGTTTACGGGTAGTAGAGTAGTAAAATCACGTCATATCACACATCACGAGTGTGACATAATGTCAACATTACACTTCCGGATTCTTACTTCACACTTTTGTGGATGTCAACTCATGCTCACAATGTTAACTTTACGCTTCTGGATTGACCAGGATAGCAAAGTGTCTACTGCCTGAGGGATAATTATTATTTCAAAACTCATCAATAGAATAGTTATCATCATAGGTGTCTGTGAGAATTAGTTTAAATTCCTCATAGGTACAGGTGTATCTATCTGGGTTGGTATACGATGTACAGATGTATCCTGTATGGCACGGGTTACTCATGCATCCTGAAATAACAAATTATATATTTCCCCTGGACAGTATCTCCAACTTTCCTCTTCTAACGTTTGTCTAGTCCTACTTCTCTTTTTCTTTTCCCAACATTTTGCACCTCTGGCACGTTCTCATCTTCGCAAGAAACCCTCCAATGATTTCTGCTAATCTCAATCGGCAAATCGCCAACAAGCGTATAACACCAACAATAATTTTTATCTGCTGTTGTGTAACTACTCACAGCATTCATGTCATGAGCTATGTTCTCTGGACGGTTATCTTTTCTATACACCAGATCCATTCGTTTATTCGGTTTCCAAATGTCCTTATCTTTTTTCATTCAAGAAGCACCCCTTCAATTTCCCACATGTTCCAATACCAACCCCCGTTTGAATAAGCACCCTATTTGAATAAGCGCCCCTCAAAAAGTGAAGAAAAAAAAATAAATAAGCGCCTGGGCACTTATTTGCGGAAGTATGGATTACAATAATTTATATAACATCATATTTCATCTGTTCACAGTTGCCGCCAATGTAGTGAGTAGGACAGGTACAGGTGTAGCTGTTGGTATACAGTGTACATTGTCATTGTACGTGAGGATTTATTAAATGCTCATACCATCATAAATGCTACAGTCACTGCCAGTGTAGCCAGTAGGACAGGTACAGGTGTAGCTGTTGGTAGATGATGTACATTGTCCTGTGTGACACGGATTACTCGCACAACCTAAAATGACAAATTATTTGATATGCTGCATTACAATACTTTATATAAAATCATATTTCATTTGTTATTCCGAAACATTTCATTGAAATAATTATTATTAACTGTAAATTTATTAAATGCTCATACCATCATAGATGCTACAGTCGCTCCCAGTAAAGCCAGTGTGGCAGGAGGTACAGGTGTAGAAGCTGGTGTACTGTGTACACATTTGCCCTGTAGGACACGGATTACTCGCACAACCTAAAATGACAGATGATTTAATCTATTACGATAATAATGAAAAAAATATTTAATCATTGAGATGTTATAGTGCCTATAACAACTCCCTGATTTAATTTAGTATTTCAAAACTCACCATTAAAATAGTAATTATTACCGTACGTGAGAATTCGTAAATGCTCATACCATCATAAATGCTACAGTCACTGCCAGTGTAGCCAGTAGGACAGGTACAGGTGTAGCTGTTGGTAGATGATGTACATTGTCCTGTGTGACACGGATTACTCGCACAACCTAATATGACAAATTATTTGATATGCTGCATTACAATACTTTATATAAAATTATATTTTATTGTTATTCCGAAACATTTCATTGAAATAATTATTATTAACTGTGAATTTATTAAATGCTCATACCATCATAGATGCTACAGTCGCTCCCAGTAAAGCCAGTGTGGCAGGAGGTACAGGTGTAGAAGCTGGTGTACTGTGTACACATTTGCCCTGTAGGACACGGATTACTCGCACAACCTAAAATGACAGATGATTTAATCTATTACGATAATAATGAAAAAAATATTTATTCATTGAGATGTTATAGTGCCTATAACAACTCCCTGATTTAATTTAGTATTTCAAAACTCACCATTAAAATAGTAATTATTACCGTACGTGAGAATTCGTAAATGCTCATACCATCATAAATGCTACAGTCGCTGCCAGTGTAGCCAGTAGGACAGGTACAGGTGTAGCTGTTGGTAGATGATGTACATTGTCCTGTGTTACACGGATTACTCGCACAACCTAATATGACAAATTATTTGATATGCTGCATTACAAGACTTTATATAAAATTATATTTTATTGTTATTCCGAACCTTTTCATTGAAATAATAATTATTATTATTAACTGTGAATTTACTAAATGCTCATAACATCATAGACGCTACAGTCGCTCCCATTAAAACCAGTGTGGCAGGTACTATGGCAAGCCGTTTTATCATATACCTCTGAATTAGTGTTTAGTGCAAATTGCATTCAACTTAACATTAAATGTATTCCAGTTAACTGCAATTGAATTGTGTTAAGTGTTGTTAAGCAATTGAGGTTAAATTAAAATGCATTTAAGTTAACACTAATTCAATCGAATACAATTAATGTTAAGTTGAATGCATTTCACTTAACACTAATTCAATTACAGTTACCTTGAATACAATTCAATGTTAAGTTGAATGCATTACACTTAACGCTAATTCAATTGCAGTTAACTCGAATATAATTAATGTTAAGTGGAATGCATTTCCACTTAACACTAATTGACCAAATTTGGTATTTAATTGAGTGATTGTGATTGGCTATTGTATCAAAATACAGCATTTCATGAAACTGACCAATTGCATTACACTTAACACTAATTCAATTTAAGTAAATTCGAATACAATTAATGTTACTTAACACTAATCCAATTACAGTTACATTACACTTAACACTAATTCAATTGCAGTTAACTTGGATACAATTCAATGTTAAGTTGAATGTATTATACTTAACACTAATTCAATTGCAGTTAACAAGAATACATTTAATGTTAAGTTGAATGCATTTGCACTTAACACTAATTCAATTCCAGTTAACTCGAAATGCATTTAATGTTAAGTTGAATGCATTTCCACTCAATACTAATTCAATTGCACTTAACACTAATGCATTTAATGTTAAAATGAATGCATTTACCACTAATTCAATTGCACTTAACACTAATGCATTTAATGTTAAGTTGAATGCATTTCCACTTAACACTAATTGACCAAATTTGGTATTCCATTGAGTGATTGTGATTGGCTATTGTATCAAAATACAGCTTTTCATGAAACTGACCAATCACATTACACTTAACACTAATTCAATTTTAGTTAATTCGAATACAATTAATGTTACTTAACACTAATACAATTACAGTTACATTACACTTAACACTAACTCAATTGCAGTTAACTTGAATACAATTCCTATAGCCCTCTGAACTAATTATTGTCCCAAAAAACCGTACTTTCGTACTACTGTACATAGTAAAAGTTTTTTATCTAACTCTAGCGAAAATAATTTGTTTGGTGGGTCCTCGATATCAGAAGCTTAGCCCCAGTGGCGTATCTACGGGGGGAACGGGAAGCGCACGCACCAATTAAGAGAAGGGTGATGATCTACCTGTCTCTTATACACATCTAGATGTGTATAAGAGACAGCAATTAAGCTGGTCTTCTTGAACAAAATTTTCTTTTAAGATGGGGAAATAAGGTTAAATGATAGACAACATTTAATTCGGACATTGAAAAAATGAGGTCAATGATAGACCACACTTGAATCGGACATTGTCAAATGAGGTCATTTTGAATGACGTGACAATTTCCATTGATATGATTGGATGCGTCTTTTTTCGTCACGACTCGCCGCAAAAAAGTTTAAACTTGTCGAACTCACTTTTGGTCACGAAAAATATTGGCAACCAGCTAGAGCGATGTAGCGAAAATGACATTTGATGCAAAAAAAAAACAACTGCACACGCGTACATATTAAAAGAAAAAAAATCGCGTAGTTTTTTTTTTTTAAATTGGTTTAATCCATTTATCTTAGGCATTCTATATATATACCGGTACACAGGGGACCCGAAAAGGGGCACTTACTAAAATGGAAAGGCTCGGCACCTTGACCTCTGATGATTAGTGCTCAAAAACTTAATACAAACTCGTAAAAACAATGCCATTATCATTATTATATAATTTTCGGTACAATTCTGAGCCGCTCCGGATCATGTTACTTTTCTTCTTTCTGTATTCTTTAGAGTAAAAAATATCTTTAACACGAACATTATATTTACCTTATTATTTTTGCCTCTAGACCAGACTATACAGATGCAATATGACCATTTGTTTCACATTTAAAATGTTTTATAAATAGAACTTCATATTATGATATTATGCCTTAACTATATTAAATCTATATACAACTAATAGATAATTTTATTTAATTCGTTAACATACTGTTCTTATTAAAACAATATTTTATAATATAAATATATATTTAAATTATATATATATGGATCCACCTCTGGTTGAGGCTGAGGTAAGATAATTGTAATTTGAGACATTTAAATGAACAAAAATGACACTTTAATACATAAAATCTACGGCAATTACCTATATCTACTTGGAGCCCCATATGGTTAAATCTGATGTGAGAAAGGTTTAAGAGATTGGGACTTCTAGATGCCGGAAAATGGCATTTTAATACTTTAAAAAGGGCCACTTTTTTCAACATTTGAAAGGGGGGGGGGTGCTCAGGTACTCCCTGGATACGCAGCTGTTTCCCCATCTGCGTGCATGAAGTTTAACCGTGTTTTGGACCGTACGTGTTACACTAGAGAAGGTACAAGGATTTCCGGTGCCCTATCTAGGAAACACATGTGTACTAAACTTCCTTGTAAAGGACTAATTTCACATCCTTGATAGCTGTTGTCATTCTCTTGATAATACCGTCGAATATAATTTAGTTCTCTCTCAAGACGAGTGATTACAAACTCATGCTCATACACAATATGAATCCTTCCTACATTTCCAATCATAGCTATTTGTTGCTACCGTCAATGTTCTGACACGAAACACAATAGAGATATCTCTATTATTAATAGACTATATATCCCTATTATTAATAGAGATAGTTCTATTGTCGCTGTAAATAGAGATATCTCTATTATTAATAGAGGATTCTCTATTATTAATAATTTCGATTAAATGTTATCTCGGCCCGCCATACACAACCTTAGACGAAAAATATTTGATATGCTGCATTGCAATAATTTAGTTAAAATCTTATTTCATTCATTACTTCCAAACTCGTCATTGAAATCATTATTATACATACAACCTAAAATTATACAGAATTTATTAATTTTTCATAAATTATTTAACAATTCAGTATGGTTTTGTTTAACAATTAAGAGAAGGGTGATGATCTACTGTATTAAATACTTACAAGAAAATATCTTTGATTCATATTATATATTGTTATATGTTTACATTATGTGTTTTATATTATTGTTTACGATGCTATTATATACAGTTGCTGTTTATGTAGCCAGTCTGACAGACATACATGTATGAGATAAATGAAGTTCGACATGAAAGACTTTTTACTTTTTAGATATTTGAAATTATATTTACATCAGTTAAGCCTGCTAGCCTAAATGGTCAGCTTAAAATTGGTTGTGATGATGTTTTTTTCTCCAAAAACCTGACCAGTTATCGTACTTAATGTTCAGTACGTTACCAATTACTTGCGAAAAATTGAATTGATGCCCACGACCTTCAGAATGCGTCTTAACCACTCGACACTGAGTTTACATAAATTATAGTTCATTCTTTTATTTTTGTAAAAAAAAGTGTAAAACATGTTGATCCCAAAGTAGATTCCGATGGTTTTGCGTCAGGAAATTAGTGACGTATTATCGTAGGTCTACGTTCCTAAATACCTCTCTGGTGATTCGGATGGGAATCCTATCAACGGCCTCCAGATATTTAGCCTGTTATCTTAACCATTAGTTTATTAAGCTATGCCCCACCCCTCACAACATAAATTATAAGTCTTTTAATTGCTCCTTTTGTTCACTTTTTTATTTATGAAGTCATTGTTTTGTAAGGTACGGTAAGTGGTTTCAGACATTTTCTCAACGCAAATTACACAAATTATAGTTCATTCTTTTATTCTTTAATAAATAAATATGTTAAAATATTATAAAAACAGACATTTTTTTAAATTTTGAACACTGTATTTTTGTGAAGCCGGGTGGTTGAGGATCACATGCTAACGGTTCGCTTTTGAGATTCTGTCCAACCTCCCGGTGGATTATATTGTGCCGTTTTAGCAATAAAAAAGAAAAAATAATTAATGAAAAATAATGTACAGTAATTAAGGACCGTTACGTCAATAAGTAAATAAAAGTGTTTTAAATATTAAGATTACAAATTAGTAGTAGTAGTACCATTACCACTGACATCTAGTCAATGGCTCTCAATAACAAATCTAATTTCAGTGGCAAAATTTAACAACAAATTTATTATTAATGATATTAGCGTTAAAGAATTTACAAGTTTTCATACCGTTATTGGTGGCACAGGTGTATCTAGTTGGGTTGGTATACCAGGTGCATGTTGATGGTCCTCCTGGACACGGGTTGCTGTAGCATGCTGTAATATAAAATGTGTGGATAAAAGAAGGTATACACGTCTGAGTAATCTCAGTAAATATTATTATTTTCGTTTGTGTTGTCATCAATGTCATTGGACAAATTGATAATTTCCTAACAGTTGTCAGGACAAAAAAAATCTCATTCAAATGGTTTGGACATATCCACAGGCAGAGTGGCACTTTATGCAATTTAATCAATCTTGCAGAGTTTTGAAAATGGCAAACAGAATCAAGGAAGACCAACGAAAAACTGGAAGAAAAAAAAAACAAAATCGCTGAATGGACAAAAATGAGTGCTGTGGAAGTTGGAAGGACAACCGAAAACAAGCAAAAGTGGATTGAATCTGAAAGTTGCATCTAAAGTGCTAACACTAGCCAACAGGTTATGGAACTGATGATGATGATAAATGTACATGAAATAATGGAAGAATGTACAAAACGTGAATTCATGTTGGTACAGGTGCAAGTTGACTTTATATGATATGGATTGCTAGAACAAATTACGAATCAAAATTAAACTAATTTTTATTGATACATTTAATAACTATTTAGAAGTTGGAAGGATAATTGAAAACAAAAAAAAAAGTGGATTGAGTCTGGAAAGTTGCATCTGAAGTGCTCCCACTAGCCAACAGGTTATGGAACTGACGATGATGATGAATATACTTGAAATAATGGAGGAATGTACAGAACGTGAATTCATGTTGTTACACTAGGTGCAAGTTGATTTTATATGACATGAGTTGCTAGAACAGATTACGATTTAAAATTAAACTACTTTTTTTTAATACATTTAATAACTTTTTAAATGTTTCAATAGTAGATTTAAGTTAATCCATACCTAATTAAATATAAAATAGCTTAGAATATGCAAAACCATATAAGTAGTAATTCGATGGAATAATCTAAAAAGCTAAATCAGTATTAGTAAAGTTGTTCTCGTTTATAAAGATACAACAATATTTACATAATCATATTTATTTATAAACTAATATTTTCATAAATACATGTAACATATATTTCAAAAGAAGTGGAAAAGAGTGAAAATATTCCAGCAAATTATTCCAGTTTGGAATAATTATTATTACTAGTAATTAATAATTATTCTAGCAACGAAATGATAAAGTTTTTGTGACGATCCGGAGTAGGGTGTAATGAGGAGTATTTAAAGGAAAACTTCCCAGACCAAATATTTCAAAAACGGATCAACTGATCTGAATGTAACACTTGGGAAAGTTTAACCAAGTTACAAGTTATATATTATACATATAATGTAACAAAATTACCGTAACGTAAATTACGCAGTAACAGCACTTTTGGGTAATATGTTATAGTAAATTTATGGGACAGCCCTGAAATACTTAGTGATTGGTCAAGGGACAAGTTTTGATGTAGGCCTACGGCCAGGTAGGAGGCCGCCGAGGCCTCCTCCTACTACTACAGACCGTAGCCTAGCCTACGAAATCATCGCACGATTTTACCTGTCTGCCATGCACCGACCAAAAAAGTCAGTGACTGTATTCTCTCTCGAATGCTGAAATGTTTATTTCTTTGACGAAAGTCTATCAAATAGCATTACAAACACATTCTTTGTAACACAATAAAAATTACAATAGTTATTCATCGTATCTGTACTGTACTCCTTCAGTTCACAGTCATCATGCAGTAATTACCAATCACTATGCAGTCATTACCAATCGTTATGCAGTACTTACCAATCGTTATGCAGTACAGACCAATCGTTATGCAGTACTTACCAATCACTATGCAGTAGTTACCAATCACTATGCAGTACTTACCAAACAATATGCAGTATTTACCAATCACTATGCAGTACTTACCAATCACTATGCAGTACTTACCAATTACAATGCAGTAGAATATTGCGCAATTTATACCGCCACCTATTGACAACATTTGATTATCACGTGACGTTTATTAGACGGCTGTAAAAGCAAGTCTATTCAAACTTTCATTAGTTACGCAAACTCAGTGTAATACTACTATAGATGTTGTTTCTTGGGTGTCTATAAAACGAAGACCGAAGACCGACGACCCAAAAACGAAGATCCCTATTTTTTCTCTTTCATTTTGATGATAATACGCCAGGCTCTCACAAAATCAAAACTTCGAAATGTTTTGGGCGTCTGTTTGTGAAATTTTCAAGGGGTTTCGTTCTATAGACACCCTATATGGGTGTCTGTAAAACGAAAACCGAATACCTGAGAAACGAAGACCTTCAATTATTTCACAGTTATCTTATTGAAAATATTTCAATATCATCATAAAACAGTTGCCTTGTACCTATTTCATTATTTTATCACGATTGAGAGAAAAAATTTGGGTCTTTGTTTTTCGGGTCTTCGGTCTTCGTTTTGTAGTTCTACACCCATATAAGGTGTCTATAAAACGAAGGCCCTTAATTATCTCATCCATCCTATGTTGGTGTCATTACCAAATGACCGATGCTGCAGCCTTGCAGGTCCTCATGAAATTGTTTTCAAGCATTAAATCTAACCTTGTACAATAATTTTCCTATAGTGTACTATGAGGAAATCTACTAATTGCTTATTATTGCACATAATATTCATACTTGACAATACTTTGATTAGTATAACAATTTTAAGCATTATGGCTATCGTTCTGTGATATTAAGAAAAGGAATACATTCACGTGAATTTTTTTGCTTTTAAAAGATAATTGATAGCACAGCAATTAACTACTCAAACTAATGTTCACAATAATTATTACCGTCATATACGTCACAGTTTTCGCCTAAGTAACCATCAGGACAGGAACATCTATATGTATTAGAGCCAGTTGACTGTCTGCAGCTGTAGCCAGTACGACAAGGATTATTAGTACATACTGTAATGATGATAAAATGAATGATAATTAAACCTTTTAAATAAAAAATAGGTTCGCCTTCACAATATATCAGGAAAACACATCATAAAAAGGGGTGTAAAAATAAGGTATATCGTATTTTTCCACATTCCGTCAGAATAGTAGCAATATATAACGCAGTCGCCTACTGACTGGTCAAGTTTTGACAACTCATCGAGGAACACCCATTGTATACCACAATACAAGTTTACATAGACTTTTACCAATCTATTTTTATATTATATTTTTATACTATAAATTTCTTCACAATTATGATTCGTATTCATTTAGCGAGTACATAGCATTTTCAGGGCTCGACTTTTTGCTAGCCCGGGGTACAATGGCAAGTAAAAACGAGTTTTTTGTTTTGTTTTGATTTTTTGTTTTTGTTTGTTTGTGTGTGTGCGTGCGTGTGTGTGTGTGTGTGTGTGTGTGTGTGTGTGTGTGTGTGAGGAAGTAACCACATAGCCACTGCAGGTATCTAAAATTGGATCCACTGGAGCACAGATTATTTAATAAATAATAATAATAGCAGCAGCAGCATGTTATTCAAATAGCACCTTTCTTTTAGTTCGCAATCTAAATATTTAAACAGGTATTCCTAAAAAAAAAAAAAAATCACACCAGGCCCCCTCCCGTCCCCCATTGAAGATACCTTAGATTCTCGAATAAACGCCGCTCTAAAAAATAAGCGCCGCGCCAAACCTGATTTTTTTTTCGCTAAGCGCCGCTCTCGAATAAGCGCCGGAGCGCTTAATCAATCGTTTTTATTACCCTGTGTGTAAACAAAGACTTTGACAAACAGGGTTTAAATACAATGTATACAGTATTAAAATGAATAAATAACACAATGAAGACACAAGCATTTCTTTATAGACGTTTGTAAGTTCTAAAAGTTCTTTTTGGTGATCCAAAGCATTGCAATATAATTTTTTCGTACAATTTTTAAATACCCAACATATTTTTCTATATTATACATAAATTGATTTTACTATCTACTTCATATTTCTTCTTTTTGCAATAATTAGTTTTATTTTTCCCATGGTTGAATTATATTTCTTCTTATCAATTTACTACTTTTTATTTTTGTTTAATAGAATATTTTGTAAATAGCATTCAGTTTTCCATATTTTTTTTTTTTTCCAGTTTTTTTTTTTTTTTTGGTAATTGTTTGTACACAGGTCCCTCATCACAATATGCAGTCTTTTAACGCCAACATAATGTCAATGTCTGCCGAATGTCTGAAATCAAACGGCTACAAGTACCAGTACCAGTTTACTTATAATAATTATGATCTTGTATGCATTTTATAATTTAATAACTTAATAATTTTGTATTTTCATTTTTATTTTCATATTAATATATTTTTTATAGGCCTAATCATCGTAATTTTATGAGCAATGACTTTTCTTCAATGTAATTTTCTTTTGGACAAATTAAAACTTCAGTTTTATCAACGTTATAACAGTGAAGTCTTACTTGTATATTCTTGGCACATTTTCTCTGTGAATCCTGTACAGTCACATTGATACGCAGCTGGTATTGTGAATGCATTGCATGATAATGGCTTGGAACAGGGATTGTTTGAACAAGCTTAAAAAAATATAGGACACTATAATTATAAGTTGTATTTGTTTACCATTGTGATTACAATAGTGTATATGACTAGATGAGATCATAATTTAGTTAAATCTCGAATAAAGTCAGTAGTAAATGTCATTTGGGAATAAGACTATATCAACTTATAAAGTGGTTGTGTAACTTTGCTTAACTGCTGAAATGTGGAATACAGATTTGTACTACTGTACTGGTAACTTCTTCATGTGGGTTCATTTTAGCATCATTTGTTTGCATGGTAGGCGTTGATCGGGAGAAAATTATTACGATTTCTCTTACGATTATAAAGTTGGCAGCTCATAACACTGGCGTAAAAAATATTAGGACAAGTACACGTGTAAGTGTCACCACTCGCAGTGCATATACTGCCACCTGGACACGGATTTGGATCACAACCTATTTGAAAGAAAATTTATATCACATTCTGTCATGTCATTTCTTCTGCTTAGGTGTAAATGCATCTTATTAAATAAGCCTGTCAAAGATTACTTCATTCTACTTTATTATTAACGTCACATCCAGTTCTGGTCAGCCATATCTGGCTATGTAAGGGACAAAGTACATTATAATTCGTGACAGCACAAGACAAAAAAATATTTAAAGAGAAAATAAAAACCGACCAGATTCTAAAATACTGTGGTCAAATTTGGCAATACAAATATATTTGAATCAAAATATCAATGTTTGTAGAATTAAAACATTATTTTGCGCTCATATGAACACATATTGGACAACTATTATATGCATACGTGTTTACAGTAAACATACTAGTGAATATAAACAAGAAGAATAAGTAATATAATCAAACAAATATACCTTGACAGTATGCAGGTCTAATGCTGTAAATTAATAGAACAACTCGTGTAATATTAATAAATTGCCACATCCTCCAACGCTTCACCAGAAACATTCATCACCATTTAACACAATTTTCATAATACACAAGTAATTTCATTACTTTTAGCAAAACATAAATATTTGCAAGTTACTTCCTTGTAGAACAAGTCTATTATATTTATATTACGTTTTTGTCAACTGGTTCGTGTTTTGTATTAAATCGTTGACCTGCATCACAGCTACAAGCCATCCTCGGGTACAATGTCATTCGACCACAAGAGGGCTCAGTAAACTGGGGTAGTTAAATCCACAATACAAACTAAATATTTCCCATAACGACAGAATTATATGCACTCTTCAATGCTATTCTCACTTTAGTTATCTCATATCATTGTTTTTAGCTGTTTATAAATGCTTTAAGAGTGATCCTGACTGTGTTACCGAGGACTGGTGTACGGTATATTGTGAGACCTGATGATACCGATAATACTAACCACAATATCATCTTATCACTATTATAAACATTATTTCATATAGTAGACCCTCTTCTATTCAGGAGAGGGGACACCCCTTCAATAACACTTCAGTGAAACGAGTGAAATAATGTCATTGCAGCAGGCCCCTATTAAGGCGACGGAGCTTTCTGAGTAATCAGATTGTCAAATCGCTGCAAATACAATAGACTAAAAACAACAATTTTTTATTTAAATTTTTATTTTATGTAACATCAAGCCAATATTGGTTTTCTTGAGCATTGAAATGGACATCTTTCAGTAATATTATAAGTTTGGTTTTTTGTTTTTACTTTTTTTTTCACAAGTAAAATACTCAATAGCTATTTTGTTTTTATCAGTAAGATACTTTATTTAATATTCAATGCACTTAATTCTATTTCCAGCTTCGATATTTTAATGATTTATTATAATTGTGCGTCTAGAATCAAATGAAATACCTAAGTTTTTTATAAGCATATTTATAGCGATATTGTTTGAAGTACACTATTCTAAGAACTACTTTAATGATTCGCTACCGGTATATTTCTGTTGAGTTTTTTTTTTTCAGTATCAAGGTAATGATGACATTATCGTCGACTTACACGTTAAATTACAGTAATTAAAGTTTAATGTAAAATCATATTTGTAAATGCTAATGAAATTCAGAGAATAGGACACTCACTATGTTATTCGTATTATTATTATTATTATTATTATTATTATTATTATTATTATTATTATTATTATTATTATTATTATTATTAGTGTAGTAGTAGTAGTAGTATGTAGTGTACTTAGAAGTATTTAGCAGCAGCATTAGAATGTTATCACTGTTATTATAATCATTCTTTCTTCGTAATATTATCAGTATCATTATTATAATAACCATTATCATCATTATTATATAGTCGATATGATTTTTTTATCTTTATGATTACCATCATCAATGTTATTATGATAAATATTATTATATTTATCTTCATCATCATCATCGTCGTCATAATCGTCGTCGTAACGAAGCCTGACTGATGGCCAAGCGAAACTGTCAACAAAAACAAACAATGAATAATAATTGGTTTAACACAAGGAATTATATATATCTATTGCTATTGGAAACCAGATGAAACTATTTACCCAGTGTTATTATTATTTTTATCATCATCGTTGTTACTTCATCATCGCAATTATTAACAAAGAGGAATAAAAATAAAAAAAACAAGAAGCAAAATCTACAATAAACAAGAAAACAATTTTTTTATTGAATTCAATTTAATAAAAATAAAATAGTAGGCCTACAACCAGATGAAACTATTTACCCAGTATTATTATTATTTTTATCATCATCGTTGTTACTTCATCATCGCAATTATTAACAAAGAGGAATAAAAAAAAAAAAAAACAAGAAGCAAAATCTACAATAAACAAGAAAACAATTTTTTTATTGAATTCAATTTAATAAAAATAAAATAGTAGGCCTACATCTATATTAAGAGTTTTAGGAAGTGAATTTGTGACGTATACAAATTGTGTGATGTTGAAACCAGTCCGAACTTAATGATTAATAATCGAAGTAAATATTGGTAGACATTTACAGAAATATATAATGAGAACAGATTTTAAAATTCAATGCAGATTTAATGGCTTTTATGGCTCTCTTATTAGGTTACCTTTATTAGTAATAAAAATTGTCGACTTTTCATAGCTCGTATTGTAGAGACCTCAATGCGCTTAGCATTAACCGCGGTCATTAGATCAAGCACATATGGAACACATACTAAGGCCCTTGGGACAGTTAAATGTTGCAGTTTAGCTGTAGTCAGCGCGCATGGATGTGTTTGAACCTACCAAGTAGCCTACCCACTTGTACTCCTGTGTGGAAAGAGACAACCATAGGTAAAGTGCCCGCCTAAGGACACAAGTGACTTGAACTTCGAGCGTTTCAAACCCCTGACCTAAGGTTGTTAGTCTAAGCCACAACCGATGCGCCAACCGCTTATACCATTAGGCCTTTTCATACTTATATAAAGGAAATAAATATTTGAAAACAGACGTCATTTATACATGTCCGCAATTGTCTTAATGTTAATAGACGTATAATTAGGCCTACCTTTTATATAGCATTTGCCATGTAAAACGGATGGACAGCGCTTATCATGAGCACAATTACAACTGTAGTAATGTAAAGTGATAAGTTAATTGTTTTTAAAACGCTATTGTATTTTGCAGTGGAGGATTCAACGAGAGGCCCAGCCGAAAAAAAAAAAAAAAAAAAAATTCGACCATAGTGGGCTAGGTGGTATAGATCCTCCATCTGTTAAGATACCTCACCAGGCCCCTCTATTTTGAATTCCTGGATTCGCCCCTTTATTGTGAAAAAAAAATCACAACATGCCTTATTCAATATTATCATCACCAAGCAGGAAAAATCAGCATTCCATATTTTGTTTATATACTGTATATCACAATAAGCTTCATTCAATCAATTTCCGTTATCATAATTTTTTTCTATAATTCTTATTTCAATGATTGATTGAAAAGGCATCAAGTACAAGCTTCAAGTTTTGATGCAATACAAACTTCTTAAAAAAGGGTATGACATATACAATGAAAAAAAAAGTAAAATTATGACCAAGAAAACTTGGATAGTTTTATAAATCCGCGACACAAAGTAAACAGTTCCCAAAACAATAATTATTAGCAATCGATCAATATTATACTCAACTTATTCATTTCTCATCATTATTTTTGGCTGCTTTCATGCTGAACAGTGATGCCGCATGTTTTACCGAGGCATGTTGTGAGACATGATGACAGCGGATAGTATTATCATAATATCATATCGTCACTAAACATTACTTCAGACTAACCTAGCTAATGCAGTAGAATACGCACCTTTCAGTGAAATGAGGAAAAATAATGTCATTCACACTGCCGCCAGCCCCTAATAAGGGGACGGGAATATAT
>NW_022683581.1:12181-13655 GCF_011630105.1 Anneissia japonica | reverse complement strand
GACTTTTTGTGTGGTAAAGAATACAAAATTGCTTGACAACCAATACGCGCTCGTTTTGACGCGCTACTGTGATTTCACGAACTAACACAATCTACTTTGATTGTGTTAGTTCGTGATGTGAGCGACGATATATTAATGGGCCACTATTCTTTTCATTATCACAGCAACTACAATAGACTCAAAACAATAATTTTTCATTCAAACGTTTACTTTTTCTAACATCAAATCAGTATTGGTCTCTTGATCATTAAAATGGACATCGGTATAACCCCATCTTATTACTGATGCTATATGTTTTGTTTGTACAAGTAAAATATTTTCTATTGTTTCGTTACCAATAAGATATTTGCTTTAATATTCAATGCACTTCACTTCATCTACAACTTCGATACGCTAATGATTAATCAAAATTGACTTATTAGCTTGCTGAGTGCATCTAAAATCAAAGGTGATTCCTTTAGGTTTTTATTTATTTATTTTTTTTAAATATTTATGGCAAGATCATTTGTATTACACTAAGCTACTATTTAAATGACTGACAATAATTCTGTTACTATTTTTCCTGATAAAGTCAATAATGACACTGGTCGACTTGCTTGTTTAAATTTCAGTAAATGAATTTTAGTATAAAACCATTTGTGTAAATGCTAATCAGAGGAAAGGACGCACACTTGGCAGTCCTTTATTACATAATAGAGTAGGCCTATCTGCCACGTTCACCATATTTTTTAAAAATTATAATTATAATCAAGAATTATGTTATCAGTAGTAGTATGTTATGGTAATTGTTGTTATGATTATTCTTTCATCCTAATATTATCACCAGTATTTATTTTAATCATTATTTTCATCATCATCATTATTAGTATCGTCGTTATCATCTTCACGATCTTTATAATTAGACCACCATCATCAATGCTAGTATGACCATTATTATTATCATAATCATAATTATTATCATCATAAAACTATTATCGTCATTATAATTATTAACACTGCATTTTCACTTCCTGTCTGAATTAGTGATTTTTATTTATACCAGTTGAAATAAATGGTAGACATTTACAGAATAATATCACATCATATCATTCATTTCGTCTTCAGTTCAAAATACGCAGTAAGAGATAAACAACAAAAAGAAAAAAACAGAAAAGAAACAATGCTAGCTAACACCAGACGGGATTGCTCAAAAGTGGCGTTAAGGCTACTGTCTGGGAGCTCTCCAAAATGCCGCTAGCAAAACATTTATAGCAACATAAAGGTAAAATAAAATGTTCCATGTTAAAATATAAATATTTATCGATGAAGTAGAGCTTTATATGCAGGTTTAAAATTTTGTTTGTATGTACTACTTTTAGTTGTTTTAGTACATGACTTTTTATAGGACTTTATTCGTTGAAAAGCTACGGGGTAGCCTACGATGATCCACATGTCCTTATTAAACACTGTATATGCCTATGTACCTTTGATGATT
>NW_022683581.1:0-10865 GCF_011630105.1 Anneissia japonica | reverse complement strand
GAGGTACTTCCTCAATCATCAGGTGCTAGGCTCTGAATGAGACTGCAGAATAACAATCATGCATGGTGGAACTGTTAATTGCTGTATAGATTATATTGTTATATAGTTTATTGGTAAACAGGTTAATTAGTATACTCATTATCATTCATAGAGGTGATTAGAAGCTCTGTATTGTATAGGCCTATGTATATTGGTACCGCAGTAGAAATTTTCTTCTATGCCTACATGCACTAATCAATTCATTCCTACGGTTAAGTGAGCTTAATTCAGGTTGGCACACGGGAATGAACCTGTCTCTTATACACATCTCTGATATTGGAGTATGGTTTGCATTTACCTAATATTTTCCACTTAATTTCATATTTTATATTATCGGCTTTAAGTTTCCAAATGTATTGGCTGAGTGCCGTGCTGTTTTTGTACTTTTCATTACGGAATGAGCTACTATGGCCATTATATCTGCCCTTAAAAGTGTTTTCTGTAAAGTAACTACCGTTGAATACTTGACATAACAATCCTTCATATCCTGGAGTGCAGTTACATAAGTATCTGTCTGGGTTCAACTGTACTTCACAGGCACCGTCATTTTGACAAGAATTGCTTAGTTGGTAAAGAGCAGGATACTATACTAACATTAACAATAAATTATAATTTATCAATCAATCAATATGTAACATTTATTTCCATTTCCAAACAGAAAAACAAGGAACATGGTGGCATCACCAAGAAAGCAACATGCTTGTAGCAGGGATACCATAAACAAACAAACATTCAACAGAATTTAAAAGAATTAAATCAATACAATATAAACGAAAAGTACAATTCCTAAATAATAATAAAAGTAATAATGGTCATAATATGCATCAATAATCAACAAACTGACATTTGAATTGTAGTTACTTATATATTATTTATAATATGAGATTTAAGATTCATTTTAAAGCAATTTATGTCTGTAATGTTCTTTATCACAGAAGGCAAGTTATTCCAGAGTTTAGCGCCAGAATATCTAATGCTTTGCTGAAACAGTGAGGTTCTACGTTTGGGGAGGTGAATTGATGAAGACCTATACACAATTAATTATTATTTTTCAAATTACAACCCTCCTAATAATATTATATGATGCAACAAAATCAAGTGGTATGAGGTTCGAAGTATCACGCTAACAAAATACTAAATTACAATTTAATTTACAAGACTTTCGATAAATGCTAAATTGATAAAGTAACTTGTAACTGGCAGGAGCCTATGCGATACCGTTACAGATGCTGCAGCTGCTCCCTGAGTAGCCAGTGGGACAGTTACAGTAAGTTTTGAATTTTTCATATAAAGCTATTAGACATGGTTTTGAGCTCCGGGGTTGACTTTTTCCCTGGGCCGAACCCTAGTGTTTGATTGTTTCCCTGAGATTTTTATCCCAAATTGGCAATTTCTCACACCTATTCCCTCCAAAAAAGGTGTTTTGGTTCCACAATTTTCCTAAACTTCATGTTTATATACACCTGTACCCATTTTGGCACTTCTGTTCTTCGTTTAAAGATTTTAACCAACACATAAACGTAAGTAATGAGCCCTAAAAAATCCAGTAAAAAAATTGTTGTGTGTAAAAATCTAATGATTAAAAAATTAATTAAATGACTCATAAATCTGAAAATATTTCAAAATGTATCATTACCACTAATATATTGAAGAATTATGTAAATTTCCCATACCGTCATAGGTAGTACAGTGATCGTCCCCCGGACATGTACAGTTGTATCTGTTAGGGTTGGTATACGATGTACACACATATCCTGTAGAACAAGGATTACTCATGCAACCTGGAAAATACAACTTATTTAATCTATTTCAATTTATCAATGAATTAGAAGTAAGTGTTCATGTTTTCACCAGCAGGCCTATGTATCCTGGTTGGTATACGATTATAAACACGATCAATCTTGTAAACAGTATCCATTTCGATCATATATTACAGTAATTAAAAGATTTTTAAAATTGTTATTGATAATTTTAAAGAATAAAACTTAAATGTACCACACTGGTCCCTACACGAGTGATACATGTGTAGTATCTTGGTCGGTTTACCATGACACATCCTATAGTTTACTTATGTAAAAAAAAAGTCCACACAAGTAGTTAAAAAAGTGGTGGCCACAGAAATTCTCTGAGGGGTGCAAGATTCCAGGGAAATGGGTCACAACACCTATCTCAGCCATAATCATAGCCAACTTTACAATAAAAACTTCTTCGTCACATTTTAACAAGCTTTCAAAACGCAGTTTTGTACGAATGGCTTGATATCCTGTTCCCTTTCCAAATCGCAGCTGGAACCGGAACTCGTTAAACTCATCTTATGTACTTTATTCTCCAAGCTAGCACCATGCACTTAATCTTGTAGCCCAAAACTTAACCAGTGGCGGATCTAGAGTGGGTGAATAGTGTGGCTAGCCACCCCCTTCATTTACCGTGAAAAGAAAATAATGGTCACTCGTCCTTAGTGTGTGCTTCTCCTGTACTGTGGTAAAACATACACTTTCTATTTTAAGCTTGCTTCTTTTCAGATGCCATCTAAGATCGTCTAACAGTCTACTAATTCCAAACAAACCTCAAATGGGAGGGGACGCCCTTCCCATAACCACACACCCCCCCTGCTTGATCCTTCTCACCTCCCATTATCCACCCCCGATTGCCAAATCCTAGATCCACCACTGCTTAACCTTCGTTAGACAATCAACCTCAACCCTCAATAACATTATACAGGACAGAGTGAAGTCGACACTAACACTGAGAAGAGAATATTGAAAAGCAAAAATGAACATACTATACAATATTCAGTACTGAATTTATTTAAGGTTTATTTTAATAAAAAATCTCATCATCATTAGATGTTTAGAGGGAAGCTTAAAAAGCTCACACAATACATAATACTGTACATATATCTACAATCATTAACACATGCCCCAGTCTCTTAACTGTTTATGGAAGTTAACACCTGCAAAACCTGCTTTTAATTTGTATAGACACGTTAGCAATAACAAAATAGGAATGTTCCTATCTCCCCTCCCATAATTTCAATCAGAATGTTCCAACAGCTTCAGTTTGTAGAAACAAAGTATATATTTTCGGAAATTTTTAATGCATTAGCCCCACATTAAATGTAGTAGCTATGTATGTCAAGAATTCCCCATCCATATGTTCTGATTTATGACATTAATTATCTCATCTAGATACTTTTAAAATGTCATCAATGAATTATACCTTAGCCAATATCAGTAAATAAGAATATGTCGCACAGAAACCATCACCAAATCATTAAAAATTGTTGTGTTAACATTGAAAGTGGGGAAAATAATAGCATAGCATGATGTATAAAGGTCAGTTTTATGCAATAAACTAGATTTCCAAAATGTTGACATTCCAGGATGTTTTTGTCATTATCTCTGAAACAGGACTTGAGATGAGTGATTGGTTTGGCTTGTCTTTGCCACAATATAAACTGCAAAAATACCTTTGGAGGGCCTTTCCAATATTCTGCCAACTAAATACCTTAGTTTGAAATAGTTGTTTCCAGTGCAGTACTGGCTTTGTTATGGGTGCCCTGCTGTGAAATATCAAGGAACCTCAGCGTCAGTCCATGAGTGCATACCTCCGTCCTGTGTATGAATACCTAACAATACGCAGGCCATGTATGATGAAATTGGCCATGAAATTCCATTATAAATGCTTATGGGTAAAGTCTCAAATTTCTGTGACCTTATAACCTTGTTTTTTTTACCTTTTCAGACAGACAGCACTGAATAAATAAATTCCTTTAGCAGAGTTAGTGAAACAGAAAGCCCTATTTTCTTCAGCCAATAGAAGACAGCATAATAAATGGAGGCTCTACATAATTGAAGATCACATGAACATGCGGCACAGTAATGCCAATCATAATAATTTTTTTTCTTAAATTTCAAGGTATTTTTTGTAGGTATCCATTTTGATCAATTCCAAATTTGTATGAAATCATCTTTAACAACATTGATTGTTGTTAAAATTATATATATAATCTATAAAGATACATTAGCAATATTCCACCTGATCTTACTGGAGTTTGATTAAAAAATAACTTGCATACCATCTTTACATCAAGTAATAACGTTTATCAAGTTGTTCCTGATTCTCAACTCATCTACAATTCCCCAGGCTTCCTCAGTAACTCCTAAATTTTAAGCCATCCTCCCACCTTTCCAACTGCCTCCCAACTAGTGACCCCCTCTCCCACTTCCAAATTGAACCCTCTCCTTCAGATTATCCCCCTCCCAACTGGAACTCTTCTCGACTAGCTTTTCAAGAGCATGCAGCTACCAAGTTTTGTGCTTCGATATACACATCTTCATTTTGTACGTGATAGAGGATATCAGCGAGTGTGTTCTCTACAGCTGACTGGCTAGCTGCATTCTGGATTGGTTCAAACTCAGCAACATCTGTAGGAGGGTACTTAAAATGAGGCCCAAAGTTGGCCACTACCTAAAAAAAAAATCAAATCATATTGGTAGTAAAGAGAATATATTCAACAGCTAACAAATCAAACTTGAAAAGTAGAGTTGAGTTTATTAAAACAATAATTTAAGCATTTTTGCCACAAATATGAGGCCAAAACAAGCATCAGTGACCAAAAAAAAAAAAGAAAATTGACTGTATTCTTATTCTCCACATTGAAAGCTTACTATTGCCAAAGTTATGATTAAAATTGATTATGGCTTCCTCCTCTGTATTATTAATATACAATACTGCCATATTCTTATGCTAGTTACTCAGTTTAATACTTAGCAATAGTACAATGGTTTTTGGGTGGCAATCCTCATGGTAAACAAATTGTACTTTCAACTGTATTTTTATAAAAGCGAGAATTTTGTTAAGTATTTTTTTTACAGAAATATATGGTAAACTGTTTATTCTTACCACTGCATTTTTGTAAGTTGAGATTGCTGGATAGTACGTTCCTTCATAGATGTCCTCCCATGCAATACCTTGACTCACACCATTTTTATAGAATATTATCTGTGATGAAATATAAAAGTCAATGATGAAGATAATATCAGCAATGATAACAAAAAAATAAATTGTTACAGTAATTAAAAGAATAATTATAGGTCACATTCTTGACGGTATGCAATATTATTATATACCTCGTATATGGATTCAGGCATCTGATTGGCAATAGAAAGTACAATTTCCCCTCAAAAATACTATTCCCCTAAAAAAATAGTATTTTTTTGCCCTGTCGCATTTGCAAACTCTAGGCCTACGGCGAAAGTGATTCGCCATTGGCCGTGCCAATAATCAGCGAGCAGACGATAAACCAGACCTGCCAACTCACCTGATCCTGTCAGGTGTCACCCGATATTTAAACAAATCTCCATTTCTCCAATCGAATTAATTTTCAAATTTCACAGGCCACCCCCTCTCCAAAAATACTCCGATTTATGCATAATTTTATTTGATTGATTTAATCGTTATTATTCAATGTACTGTGTCGCGGTGCAATAAACAAGCAGCCATTTTCAATTGGAATGTCATCACCAACGGCCAATGATTTGTAGTGACGTGACTTTTTTGGTATCTTGCATCATCTTTTGGTTAATTCTGGAGACGTCCAGATTTTTTGGTAAATTTCCAGATTTTTTTATGATTCTTAAAAAATCTCCAGATTTTCATGACCCGAGGGTTGGCAGGTCTGATAAACAAATATGGAGGCTAGGCCTAGTCGTTTGAGTTCCTGGATGAAGGACAAGCCTAGGCCTAGCATTACTTCTTGATGAAGCCGATAGCAAAAGCACCAAAAGACAAATTAAATATGTCTTGTCAATGTTGGACAAATATTGCAAGATGATGGGTGCTGTTGAAATTGAGGAAATGTGCAAAGAAGAGCTAGACACACTCTTTGATTGCCTAGGCTTGTATATAGGCCTCTAGGTTAGGCTAGAAAGCATGTATTTTTTAGGCCTCATAGAATCTATGTGGGTGATTCCATGTCAAATCAACCAGTTTCAGAACAAATCCCCAGGTGACCCCCTCAGATTTTAATGAAATTTGGTCAGAATGATGATATGTTGCTCATATGAACACATGCAAAATTTGAAAGTCATACTCCATGTCGTTTTTGAGATATGGCCGTTTGAAATTTGCTGGACTTAGTCATTTTATGCACTCGGTGAATCGTGAAAAGTGACATTTTGAATAATTTCGGATTTCAGAATGCCATATTTTAGTCTACAGACAAGACAAAGAGCTCAAAGTTGGCATTCTGACTTACTTTTTGCCAAATTTTATGAATCTGCACTCAAATTTAATGTATCATCTTTAGATTTCAAGTTATGATTGCCTAAAGTAGGGTCCAGAATGAGCGATTAAGTTTTTTTTCAATTTTTGGGGTGACCCTGAATGAAAACTAGGGGTAACATGGGCTCCATTCTACTTGCATATAATCTATGGTCACAGGACTACATCCAGAAGTAATAACAATCCCATTAAAGCTTTAAATCAGAAAATACAGAGTCCCAAAATGGGCCCCAGCCAGAAAAATCCTTTAAATGGCTCGACGTTCGTGACCCCGGATGACCCCGCGATCAGTTGAAATAATTTTTGAAACTCTAACCTGTCAAAGATAGGTATCATAGTAATATGTACACAAAATTTTAGCTTTGCTACTCAACTCCTTCAAGGTGCCTTGTCTGTTTGAAATGGAGCCATTTTTCATAAAATTTGACTTCAAGCAATGTGTATAAAGGGAAAAGGATACATTAATGTCTTTTAATATTTAACTTATAATCAGTCCATAAAAGCCAATTTCTATGGAATACACAAATGGCAAACTTTGAAAAACTTGCGATTAGTTACATTTGCATTCAGTTAGATTCTGTACATTTACATGGATGTCAAGGGTTCGCATCAAATGGTGGCCTGTATGGTTCTTTAGCAAAATTTATTGCGAAGTTGAGAACTCATGACATCGTATTATTATTAAGACCAACTTACTACAAGAAAGTTTTTAACCATTGATTATTTGCTGATGATACTCTTAATTTTGAGTCCCAGTTCCTCTACTTAATAAATTCTGAAAGTTTAGTTTTTAATCATCTTAAAATCTTCATTTGTAAGTTTGTAGTGGTGACCACCATGACCCATTAGCTGTGGAGCCGAAAGAATGCATATTATGTCTTGCAATGGTATCCAGCATTCATTGTATGTGTTCTGTTGCTAAGATAGAGTGTTGGATGTTCTTGCTCGCTTCATGAACTTGACATACACATCATTCTCCTCATCTGACCGCTCGGTGACCATACCAATGTACCACTCACTGTCATAAATGCAAGCAATATAACATCCAGGTTGACATTCATTGGCCACTATTTGATTGCTTACACCGGCATGGACACTGTTGATGGTAACAACATCACAATGCTGATCACTGGATAATCGTCGCATTTCAATATTTCCATCATCAGTTGGTATGAAGCTGTGATGTGACCTGGTTCCTGCAATTGTTTTGGAGGATGCAAACCTGTCACTAAGGTTATACTTCTCTGCATTGGCTTGAATGTCATCACTACTAACATATAGAAATTTAATTCCGGTGATGTTCCCATCAGCCCACTCAAACATCTGCAGTGGACTGAGAATTTGGTTCTCAACAGTAGCTTGGAGGCTTGCTCTGGCAACCAGCCTTTTTGTGGACCCCAAAGCCATCACACGGGCTCTTTCCATGACTGGTTGCGAAGAAATGCCATTCAGCAATAAGTCCATGATCAGATGAATGGTGACAGAGATTTGACATATTTTTGTGATTTTTATATTGGCTTGCAGCCCCATCACTGTAATATATGCATTTCCGCAAGCCTGGAATCTGATCCTTGGTGTAAGGAATCAAGTGAGAGATGAAAGCATGGACGGCTGTAGTATCATGCTTCATACAATCTGAAATCATAACAACGCTTATGCACTTCAGTTCTCCTTCCACATTATGATATACTGCAAATGGATGCACTGTGGCCTGACTATTATCCCAGTAATAGCCCTGTATAGCATCTTGAACGAGGAAACTGTAGTTTTCAGCAAAATCTAATAAGATGATAGCTGTGTCTGGTTGTAAGGATTGCAAGTATGAAGACTGTGATTTGGTGATGAAGTGATGGCTCCGTAAACAATCAACAGCATTACAAACTGTTTAAATATAATCATGCACTGAAGTTGTGAGGGTAACCAATGCAGTTCTATCAGTATGCATCCATTGCTTGTAAGTTACATTGTCATCCATATCCACTTCATTGGCAGAAAACAAATCTGTTAAGTAAATGCTCAATGCATTCTTACCTGGACAATTTTCACAACATTGCAACATGCAGTTGCGGTTTTCAGTGTTACACACTAGTTTACTGAGATAATCCTTGTAATCACACTTATCAGGAGAGACTGTCAGAAGTAGTTTCACATTTTGGTGCTGCTGACACACACACACAGAATGCATACCTGCAGTCTGCAGACTTTCATAGCGATCGAGATACACTTTATGATGATGGAAACATATGCTATAATCATCAGCCAATGTTAATCCACTTCTCCACTCGAGCAGTTTTTTGTCCTCATCTGATATCTGATTAACTGCAAAGAAGCCAGCATCGCGTCTCACAAAATTTTTCTTATGGCAGGAATCATTCAAATTTAAACCAATGCTGCATTTGGATAACTCGGATGATGTTCCCTCCATCGTGATGATCTAAATGTTGATATCTGAAGTATATATTCCAACACTATGCCTAATACAAATGTGTGTATAAAAGTGTGCTGCACCTTTAGACAAGATGTTCCTCTAGCTATCTCAAACTGAAATTACTCTTTATTACTTTGCAGTGATATGGACTGGATGAGACATGCAAATAAACCTATTTGAAAAACATGTCTGTACATGAGATAACTGTGACATCAATTGAATTGACAATGTTCAGTGTAACAATTAATAAACAATGTTTATCTTGGTATGTGTGGCATGATGTATGGTTTATAACAATTTACTTTAAAGACCCATGTTTAAAATAAAAAATAGTTACCATTGGTGTATGCAAACTTGTATGTTATTATTAATTAATGCAGACATTTAAACTAGTGAAAGAATATGTGCATACTGTACTGTACTAGACCTGTCTCTTATACTTTAAAGGATTTTTCTGGCTGGGGCCCATTTTGGGACTCTGTATTTTCTGATTTAAAGCTTTAATGGGATTGTTATTACTTCTGGATGTAGTCCTGTGACCATAGATTATATTCAAGTAGAATGGAGCACATGTTACCCCTAGTTTTCATTCAGGGTCACCCCAAAAATTGAAAAAAAACTTAATCGCTCATTCTGGACCCTACTTTAGGCAATCATAACTTGAAATCTAAAGATGATACATTAAATCTGAGTGCAGATTCATAAAATTTGGCAAAAAGTAAGTCAGAATACCAACTTTGAGCTCTTTGTCTTGTCCGTAGGCTGAAATATGGCATTCTGAAATCCGAAATTATTCAAAATGTCACTTTTCGCGATTCGCGAGTGCGTAAAATGACTAAGTCCAGCAAATTTCAAACGGCCATATCTCAAAAACGACATGGAGTATGACTTTCAAATTTTGCATGTGTTCATATGAGCAACATATCATCATTCTGACCAAATTTCATTAAAATCTGAGGGGGTCACCTGGGGACCTCTGGTTGATTTGACATGGAATGACCCATGTATGAGGTATATAAAAAAAATATTGTCTGCTCTAGATTCAAGGAATGGTGAAATATATTGCCCCGAGGTGATTTAGAGACCGTAGGCTATCTTCTCTCGGACCTTCGGTCTCTCGGGAAGATAGGCTAGTCTCCACATCACCTCGGGGCAATAAATTTCACCATCCCCTCATGAGCAGTCAATATTTATATATTTGAATATTGCAAACTTACACATTGTAGCAATTTTTTGGTCAGTTATGGTTCAGTATAGCTATTGCATGTTATAGTATTTTTTTAAAACTACCTATGGACTTGCAGTACATAACTTAAACCTCTATGCTGTCTGTCTGACTAACCTGACTTCCTTCAGCTTTCTGTAGACGTTGCTCAACTTCTTGAATTGGATCTTTCTCCTCAAAATACAGATGACTCTTGAACTTTATCAAAGCCTAGAAAAAAAATCAAATATAGAGATGTCATATTACACCCAAATATGGGCATATCACATTTTTCTGTAAAATAAAATTCAAGAGTGTGGACGGAGTTTAAGGCAATTCATGTTTAGTCAGTAGAATTCTTCTAATTTCCTTTCGCCAACCCTTTGGTGGTGCATGTTTTAGACAGCAGCATATCTATGATGATTTAAGTGCAAACACACTTCTAACCTAATCTTAAGGATGGGTAAATCTAAATTATAGCCAGCAAAATAAACATGTAGTTTACTTTAATTGTTCATATAAGCCCCTTAGGCTTCAAAATTATTAATTACATAAGTTGAGAAAAAAGTACAATGTTAGGTGGAAGTGGTTGGGTGCAGCGAGAACGATTTGGTTTCCCAACCTTGAGGTCATGGTTTCAATCTTCAATCCCTGTGAATTTCGCTTGTGTCCTTAAGCAAGGCACTTTATCTGCATTGCCTCTTCAGATGGTACAGTACATCAATCTCACAACAGTTAATTTGGACAAAAACTTCACTCTCGTATGTTAAATTAAAAATATGTTAAATTATAAATTTGTGAGTTGGTATTTAGCCATGTCTACTGCCCTCTATCTTGCAGTATGGTACAATTTGGCATGTAACCACAATTTACACACTGACATGCCAGTTGATCATTAGCTAAACACAT
>NW_022683580.1:0-1619 GCF_011630105.1 Anneissia japonica | reverse complement strand
TTTGTTGGATTTGTAATGATCAACAAAAATGTATACGATTCCACTTGTGATTGTTAAAGTTATCATGTTTCAAGTTAAGTGAATCAAGCAATTGTCAATTGTGGCTGTCATGCAGCCACCAAGCATTATGAAGAAGCAAACAGCGAGAAAACCAGGGGATCCAGTGACCAGCGGTGCAACAACCTACAGATGTGACAAATGTGGCAAAGAATCCCACATTGGATTCCAATCGCGCAAGAGGATCAGCAATGAGATGCTCATTCCTTGTGACCAGCAAGAGGTACCATACTATATAAAAATGTTACTACTTATTCCCTTTTTTAAATTAGATGCTCAGCAAGCTCTTGTTGGAGTTGGAATACTGTCTGTTGATGAACAATTAGTGAACGCTACTCCCGTACTTGACAAAGGTAGATAACGTTTTATGCTGAAACGGTCTTATTATTATTAGTATTATCCATATGTTTAAAAATACCATTATTGAGTGATTGGTACACGGCGGTTCTGTATACCGACAGATTATCCATTTGTCTTTTTTTTGCAGATTACAACAGTATTTCAAAGTTCTTGAATCGAATCCTAGGCATCCAGGTGGATCTACAAAACAAGTTGTTCCAGTATTTCATGGATACTCTCAATCATATCATTAATAATGCAAAGAAAGATGGCGTTTGGGACATGGGCATTCTTGGTTAGATTGTTTCTGAGCTTTTTGTTCTTGTTCTATCTCTTTGTTTTTTGTATATTTTTTTGTGGTGGACAGAATTATACACATAAATATTGTGATTTTTTTTTGTATTGCTTATTACCATAACACTAGTGGAAATAATATGTACACAGAAGAGGAAATACAGAACTGTTATTGGTCTTGTAAAAGCAAATGTATAATACAAGTAATTAATTTGTTGTTGGTCATCCATAGGGGAGGGACACAGCGACCTTCTCTTCTTTCAGTATTGTGTAGGCCAGCCAAAATATTATCATTAGACAGTTTGCAGTATTTGAGATAATGAGAAGGCAAGCTTAGCCTTAGGCCTATTCTACCTAATGCTCAAGCAGCCCAGCAAGCCTGATTGTTTTGGTATCATCTCTGTTGGTCTTTCTATGGGTGTATTGCATTGTATAGTGTTAAATGCATGTGCATCAAGAAACATCCTGTCTAACTGATGAGTCAAAATTATTCATTCATCCGTAGATCTTGGTTCCGAAGGAGAAAATGTAAGGAAATTAGAAACACAAACATTTATAGGAAGTTTTTCAACTGGTACAGCAACAACTGAACTCCACAAGGTAAGGATGCTTTATGTACAGTATTATTTTAAATTGCCATCAAGAAAATGAAATAAGTTATGGCACAATGCCAATTGTTAAACCCGGTTTCCATAGGATTGCTACACACTTATGGTCGGTCGAATCAGGGAGCAGTTATGATTCCATTGGGGACAGCTGCACACTGTAACGATTGCAGTAAAATCACTGTAGTGACCATGTAGCAATTTTATGGAAACTTGGCTTTACATACTCATATACTTATTATGCAATATTCTAACCTTGAGTTTTTATTTACCTGATTCAACTACCAGTACTGTCTAGTGCCCACAAATCTTTTACATTGCGAC
>NW_022683579.1:0-1077 GCF_011630105.1 Anneissia japonica | reverse complement strand
ATGCAGAAAGAAACCTTCTGAAGACTTTATACAGATATTTATTGGCAAGATATATATTTATTTTTCGTATTCGTTCAGTGTGTGCGAAAACGTGATTTTTATAGTTTGCGATTACGGGAACGAAAATGTGACGTATATGTGACTGACATATTCGTTTTCGTTATCGTTTACTTAAGGTTCTGAAATCTCTCTTATATCACTGTTGTCTTTGTTGTTAAAATATTAGACTAATACTTGGATGATCCCAGCATAAAGAAAAGAAATATTGGGTATTTGTTTTTTAAGATGTTTAACAAAAAAACGTGACCTCTTGGCCCACAAATGTAATAATTTTCATTTAACTTGTAGCATGCTATCAAGACTCAAACAAAAAATATTCTCCCAGCGAGAGAGTGTGTCTACTGCCTTATAGGCCTACTTAATGTTTACTTAATTATCTGAATGGGTAATCAGTTATCTCGTCTCTATGACGCATGTTGGAGTTTTGAACGCAATCTTGTTCGACTTCTGAACTTTTCTAGTAGGGCAACCCTATCTCGTGGAGTACCCATCATGCACCTCCAACCGGATTTACTCGCTCTTACATACTGTAGTTAACTCACTGCCAGACGACAACTCTGTGCAACTTTTGATATTCATTAGGCCGACCCCTCCTTAAACTAACGTTAGAATACTGCACTTTCGGCGGTAAAGAACAATTAAAACCTCATAAAAAAGGCAACTAATCCGTTTACCCATAATTGAATCCAAAGGACACCAGTGTTAAACACTCAGTACTTATCCTTGATAATGTGTTAATCCAATTAATATAGTGAGATAATGTAACGTTAGTTTATCGAGGGTGGGTTGAGCTAATTTGTATCATCTATGAGGGGTTCGAATAACAAAAACTGTAGGAAAGTCGTTTATTGAATGTGTGGAAGGGATTAATGATCATTTGAGGTCAAATAATTATGCTCATTATGCATGCTGCAAAAATTGGTTTTTATTGAAATGTCATGGAGATACCTACTAGATATAGTTTTCAAAGTATATTTCAGGTCAAATGTTATTTAAGGTTAAATAATGGAAAACACG
>NW_022683578.1:0-561 GCF_011630105.1 Anneissia japonica | reverse complement strand
AAGTTGGAAGACGATCGACCAAGGATAAGCGAGATACGCTCAAATGCGTATTTTCAAAAATGACGCCATAGCTATAAGTCACTTTCTTTGAATTCAGATGAAAATATGATGACGTCACAATGTCCGATCAGCCATTATCATCTATAAAATCATATTTACAACTTATGTGCATTCAGAATATGTAATAAAAATTGGGGGTCACCTTTCAACCTAAGGAGCTATAACTGATTAAAAATAGGTCTGATTTCAGCATAATTTCACTGTATAGCGGCAAAATACGAAAAAGATACCTATGTTTGATGCGCACGTACGGCATTGCTATTGGCCAAAAGATGAACGAAAAGAATGCACATTTGTGAAAACATGGAGGTATTATTGAGAAGGAGATCACTCGGCAAAGCTACGCGCACGCAGCGCTATGCAAATGAACCAAGATCAAAGAACGTTTGCGCGATGGCTTTGAAGTCCCATGTGTTCCCCGCCATCAAATTTTCAACAGGCATAGTTGACCAAAAAATTGAACATAACGAAATGGAGAGCACCTTCTTTTCTCAATGCGCA
>NW_022683577.1:0-1036 GCF_011630105.1 Anneissia japonica | reverse complement strand
ACAAGCTGTACTATCAGAAGCACGGCAACAACAACGCCCAGATGAGTAGAACGGTTCGACAATCTTATACCGATAACTGGCGTGCGAAAATGGGTGGCGTGTACTGTCTGAACGGGAGAAAGTCAGCCGATGGCGGTTTCTACACGATGTACGCGTTTGGCAAGGGTGGAGACGACGTCGCCGACGTCGGCTACCGATACCTCATGAACGTTATGGGTCGTGTGGATGAATTCACCGGAGTGTCGAACGCCATGGGCGAGCTCTGCTACATCCTCCTTTCGGGCATAAATCAGCTTCGGCCGCACAGGACGATGAGCATGCACGCCATACTGGTCGGACCGCCGGGCACCAGCAAGACATCGGTGATGTCGGCCGCTAAGAGCGTCATAGGCACCGCCTACTCGGACGACGTGACGTACAGGACGGCGAAGGATGTGCTCGTCGAGAACGCGAGCAAGTACAGGAACTCCAAGAAGATAAGGTTCACGAACGAGTTCGTCCCACCCGCTCCCGGCTCCAAGAGCGACAAGAACCCGTTGGCCGTCGAGAACAGCCAGGAAGCGGCGATCATGAAGGAGGAGCTTGATTCGGGATGCACCAGGTCGGAACGCACGGAGAAGATGGTCGATCCCAACACCGGAACCACACGACACGGCGTCAGGACGGCGGTGAACGTGTGCGATAGTGCTACGTTCATGGCGATGAACGAGAAGGACGTGTGTTACTCGATAGACACGAGGATGTCGACGTTCGAGTTTCCTCCGAGCGACGACGTCGTCGTGCCGAAGCAGATGGAAGGATACGAGAACGAGTTGGATTTTATCGACGTCAGGATGCAGTACGGCACCATCAGACACCTGGTCATGGAGACGTTTCGCATGCTCGAGTTGAAAATGTACCCGAGACGTTTTGAAAGCGACGCATGGTACTGCGAGATGATGCTCATGCTTACTTGGGACAAGCTAGCTCTAGTTTTGGAACAGTTGAATCTGAAGTTCGGCCTGAGAACCGACTCCAGACTTAGAGGTCGCGTGTT
>NW_022683576.1:0-520 GCF_011630105.1 Anneissia japonica | reverse complement strand
CTCACCTGATAGCTTTTCTTGAGTAGGTGAAATTTAAAAATGAAGGGTGTAACATATTTTACTTTCATGGATGGTTGGTCCAGTGGCTTTTTCACCATTTCTCCAGGCGAGTTTTAGACCTAATTAGACAAGTCCGATATTAATACTACTGTATTAATTATTTTAAAATGTTTAAACTCCAAAAAAACCGACATAGGGCCTAAACTTTTATTTTAAAATACCTTATTCAATACACTCAGCACTACGGGTATTTGCTGATTCTGACTTGCCGCTCCGTACTTAGTGCCAAAGCTACCATGATTGATGTCCTGAAGTGATGTATTTCACAATCTTACTGGACTGTTTATTATTTTCGGCCTATGAACTTTCTATACCTGATTTAGCCTTTTATTTCAAATCTGTTTTAGACTGGCAGGCATGTAGGTCATGTACCAGGATATCACATGATCAACATAATGTTTATGTGTTAATAATAGTGATTTAATTGGATGTAAGCACAGTTAACAAAAAATAATATCAA
>NW_022683575.1:0-630 GCF_011630105.1 Anneissia japonica | reverse complement strand
TAATTGATTTATATAAATGGAAAAGAACAGATGTTTACACCCAATAACTCCAATCCAATCCAATCGAGGAGCCACCGGTTGCTTATATTGGCAGGATCACCCTTCTTGAGGATGGAAACAATATTTGCATGTTTCCAACCAAAAGGAACCTTCCTCTGAGATAAAGATGATAGGTGAAACCTCACCAACACAAAGTTTCAAAATGTTTGATGTTAGTTGAAGACCAACAGCTTTACCAACTGTTTTTTTTTTAATTTTATTGAAAACTTGATTGTTTGGAACAATAAGACTACTTAATTTAGATATGCAAATATTTGGCGACATTGTGATTGGAGTATAATCCATTGATTTGGAACTTTTCAATGATTTTTTTTTCTGGAAAGCTTGAGTGATTACTAATGAATCTGAACAAGGCTAATGGTCGATGTTAAAGCTCATTGTACAGACATTTTGACCTAACAAAAGACCAGAAGCGCCAACAAAGTCTCAATTGCCCAGTTGGTGTAAGAAGTTCCCGGTTTCGAATCCCGGTTGGGGCACCTAATTTCTCACACTCGCAGACTTCTCTTCTTTAACGTTCCAAATTTACTTTTACATACTTATAGCATTACCACAAGGTAGATTAGAGTT
>NW_022683574.1:0-1950 GCF_011630105.1 Anneissia japonica | reverse complement strand
TTGTGTGAACACTTTGGAATTTTAATCTGTGGATTAGCTTACGCCTGGCGTAAGCCACGCCAGTCTTACGCCGTGTGTGTGAACATAGCCTTAGTATACCGCTCGCGTATAGATCTATTAATCGCCGAGAGTAATGACAGAGTTGACGTGAATACACAGAGGGATTTAGATTAGGAAGTTAGGGTGCTAGCCTTCAAATTTCATGGTCGGTGGTTCAATTCCTAAGATTGATGTTTTGACAATTTAAAAATTCCTTCTATAATAACACTTTGGATGGGAATGTTATCAAAATTCCCAGTGGGCCAAAATCTGCTGTTGAATGGCGAAGGCGTTCCCCCTCTCCACATAGGCCTACGCACTAACATCATGAAACTTATAAATAGGATATTGTATTGTTGTATTTTTCAGAGAGTGGTATTTTTCCTGATTCCTACTGTAAGATTCATTTATAGAGTCGTGAGCACTGTCGTTGATTGATTGCCTCTTAATTTATTAGTGTGTTATTGGTGTAATACTGTAATATAAAGACTCATAATCAACCGCAATTATTAGTGGACGGTCCCCTCTTTAAAGACGGTTTGCCAATGAGATATTGGGGCAATAAAATATTTATGAGGATTGTGATAATACAGTAGGCTATATAATAATAATAATAATAATAATAATAATAATAATAATAATAGGCCTAATAATCATAGGCTTAATTAGGCTTATTACTATAGTAATTATCGTTATAATTAATACTATACAGTAGTTCATTGTTATTATTATTTAATCATTTATAATTACTAATTTTTATTATTATGTTTAAAATAATAACACTAATAGGCATAGGTATTAATTATGTATCTAATAACAAAGTATTGCCTATTCGATTTATAATGATATACGCCTACACCACAATTATTACAGACCCTCGTGATTAATATTTTTGTAATTTAGACCAGATATTTTTACTAAATACCGGTAGCGCTACAAATCAATGCAAACATATGGAAAATGTTCTTTAGCTAAAATTCACAAACAAAATATATTCACTTGGGCCTATCCATCAGAACTAACTGTGACCCGCGCGAATAAATGTGAAAGAGTCGCCTGCTACTGATGACGTCATTGATCATGAATTAACACACAGAGAGGAAATAAGTAAGAACCGATGGAGGATTGACAATAAGGAAGCATTAATAATAATAACAAAATTCTTGCCAGTATTACAGGGCTGAATCTTAATAGACAAGGCCCAGCTTCTTCCGAGGGCAAGTCTGACTCAGATTAATAACCTACATAGTAAGAAGGGTTAGTCTGTAGGTCATTGCCCTTGTCTCCCCAGGAGGAAAAAAATGGGGGAAATTTAAATTACAGACAACAACAAATGAATAATTTGTTTGAATGTTTCTTAATGTAGCATCTAACGAGCTGACGTCACTCACAATCATTCGTACTCTAACCCATTCAATTCACGACACCGATTTCTAGGTATTTTAAATTGACATAAAATAGTGGCAATTATTATTTAGGCTCAGAAATAATAACTAATTTACGAAAAGAACAGTCAATATGATAATAATGGGGGACTATTATTTTTTCCACGAGATACGTGTAGCCAAGGTGTAGCTAATTTCTTAAAACACTACGCGGAAAAGATTTTGATAAAAATGAAGACATCGACATATAATAAACAATGTTTCCAGGCGTGTATAATTTGGAAACATTAATTATTTTAAACATCAATCCATATTTGAAATAAGAGTCGTTTACAGTGTTACAGTATGCACGTTATTGTTCGTTATTTGCCCGAGGCAGTTCTATGTATTATGTAAAAATGTATATTAATTTTAATCAGAATATAAACCGGCCTTTATATTTAATGTGTGTTAATAATGTATTGATATGATATGTGGTGATAAACGTTGTCAGTGATAACAAACAGGAATAAGTGGCACACCTGAC
>NW_022683573.1:0-733 GCF_011630105.1 Anneissia japonica | reverse complement strand
TTTTTGTAAAAATATCAAAATGATGATTATATTGTTATTGTCGTTAAAACTAAGTCATCTTGTTCATTGTGACTTAGTAAGCCATTACAGTACTTCTGATGATGTCAATCTTCAATTTTGTACTCAAGCTGTCAAGTTTTTTTTTTAACCTAAATTAGATCAAGTTCCTCTCCAAGTAACAAAAATAATTATAAAAGTTGTAATGAAGCCGTGTTAGTCTAAACAATATACACAGATTATAAAAGGCAGCAATCTGAGACTAACTTTGATGTAATTTATTCAACACAAGCTTTCGCTGGCAGTCAATGCCAGCTTCATCAGGTGTAAATTACATCAAAGTTAGTCTCAGAGTGCTGCCTTTTATAATCTGTGTAAAAATGATTATGTAGTTAATAATCAGCCAATAAATACCAAAAACCGACAACGAACTTTGCTTTGCTTCCAGTACTCACAAGAATTTAGGATGTGAATCTTCATCTCGGATCAACTGATGAAAATAGGCAAAGTAGGGGCATTACTACAATGTATCAATAGCCTAATGTTTACTACTGGATGCAATGTTTAATGCTAGCATCTGAAAAACATGTACACTAGGCTGCACTTTCGCATATACTAATCAATAATTTGTTGAAAAACAAAAATACATATGTATCTGTGGAGTTACCTGGTTCTATAGCAATCTGTTGACCACCAGAGGAAAGTTGCCTGATACTGTACTTCTATAAACAAGTTT
>NW_022683572.1:837-1021 GCF_011630105.1 Anneissia japonica | reverse complement strand
AGTAATATGTTTGGGCAAGGAATTCCAAAGAAAAGCAGCTAAAAATAAAATGATCTATGACCAAATGTTTTTGTGTTAATTCGACAAACTACTAAAAGTGTCATGGACAGAAATTTGTCTTCAGATGTAGATTCAGATGATTATTCAGAAAACACACATTATGTGAAAACAGCACATGATGCAT
>NW_022683572.1:0-762 GCF_011630105.1 Anneissia japonica | reverse complement strand
GTCACAGTGAAATTGAACAATCAGAAAATAAGAATGGTTGTTGACACAGGATGTGAACGTAACATAATTATTTCTGAACGGTTCAAAAAATTGTACCCAAAGTGTCAACCGAAGTTGAACGATACTAGTAAAAATAAAAGAAGAAAGAAACGGCACCCCTCCCCCCCCCTCCACCATAAAAAAATTTTTAAAAAATTAAGAAGGGATACTTTCAATTAGTATTCATCATTTATGAATAAAGACAGAATCGATATATCATCACAAATTGCACATTTTACATGCGTACCGGTACATGTTCATTTGTAAAACTGTCCATCGTTTTCATATTTGTTTGTTTTTGTTCATAAATATTTTGTTCATTACAAAATTATTCATTCGTCTACACAGTATCATTCGTCTATGTCCGTCCGATTCGTTTGTTATTTGTTTGAGAAATGTCAGTCTTATGTTGGCTTTGTTTTATTGTTTGAATCATGTCCGTCTTATACGTTCGTTCCTTTATGAATTTTTTCATGTCCGTCTTATGTTTTCGTTATTTTATTTTTTAAAAATCTTGTCTGTCATATCGTTCATAAATTCGTTCATGTCCGTCTAATGTGTTTGTTGTTTTATTTGTTTAAATCATACCCATCTTATGCGTTCTTAATTTATCTGTTGGAATCACGTCTTATACGTTCGTTCGTGTATTGCGCACTCACGAATAAAGGCTGACAGCAGTGTGGCGGCTGGTTCACAATGCTAAAACACTGGAGCGTGCATAGC
>NW_022683571.1:0-1116 GCF_011630105.1 Anneissia japonica | reverse complement strand
TCTATTATTATTATTATGTCTATTATTATTATGTCTATTATTATGTCTATTATTATTATTATGTCTATTATTATTATTATGTCTATTATTATTATTATGTCTATTATTATTATATCTATTATTATTATGTCTATTATTATTATTATTATTATTATGTCTATTATTATTATTATTATGTCTATTATTATTATTATTATGTCTATTATTATTATGTCTATTATTATTATGTCTGTTATTGTTATGTCTATTATTATTATGTCTTATTATTATTATTATATCTATTATTATTATGTCTATTATTATTATGTCTATTATTATTATTATGTCTATTATTATTATTATGTCTATTATTATTATTATGTCTATTATTATTATTATGTCTATTATTATTATGTCTATTATTATTATATCTATTATTATTATGTTTTAATATTATTATTATGTCTATTATTATTATGTCTATTATTGTTATGTCTATTATTATTATGTCTTATTATTATTATTATGTCTGTTATTATGTCTATTATTATTATGTCTATTATTATTATGTCTATTATTATTATGTCTATTATTATTATGTCTATTATTATTATTATTATTATTATTATTATTATTATTATTATGTCTATTATTATTCTGTCTATTATTATTATGTCTATTATTATTATTATTATTATTATTATTATTATTATTATGTCTATTATTATTATGTCTATTGTTATTATGTCTATTACTATTATTATTATGTCTATTATTATTATGTCTATTATTATTATGTCTATTATTATTATGTCTATTATTATTATGCCTATTATTATTATGTCTATTGTTATTATGTCTATTACTATTATTATTATGTCTAGTATTATTATATCTATTATTATTATGTCTATTATTATTATGTCTATTATTATTATTATGTCTATTATTATTATTATGTCTATTATTATTATGTCTATTATTATTATATCTATTATTATTATGTCTTAATATTATTATGTCTATTATTATTATTATGTCTATTACTATTATGTATATTATTATTATGTCTATTATTATTATGTCTATTATTATTATTATGTCTATTATTATTATTATGTCTATTATTATTATGTC
>NW_022683570.1:0-1090 GCF_011630105.1 Anneissia japonica | reverse complement strand
TATTGGGACAGTCGGGACAGTCCCCACAATTTTTCTAATGGGTCCACAAAGAATGGGTCCACATTAAAAAAAAAAAAATGGGTCCAGATCATGGGACGTTATATAAATCCTGTCTCTTATACACATATAGATGTGTATAAGAGACAGCCATTGTACACAGTGTTAAAATTTTAAAGCTTATTCTTGAGCCAATACAAATTCTTTCTTGGGATCACTCAAAATGAATACTTCTAAAACATGTAAATATGCATCGGTACACGTTATACATAGGCCTAATAGAACAAAGGCCTAAGCGTGATTTAAAAAATCTTAAATCCATAAATCTCAGGCCAGGTCTTTTAAGATAGAAATGCGATACTGTGGTTCAATTTCGTTTTTATCCTTTTCCAAGTTTCTTTAAATTTGTTTAATAATACTACTACTAATAGTAATAATAATAATAATAACAATGATGATGATGATGATGATGACGATAGTAATAATTGATAATAATATTAATAGCAATAAAAAGTGAAGACAATTTTGCTAAATGCGAAAAAAAAGTTGTGATTTGTTAATCATAATATAGTATATATAGTTAAAGCTTAGTAAGCTATAGTTAGGCCTAAGTTGTCCTGGATATTAAGTAGATTCCTGATAAAAGATCATGAGAAATTTGTTGGCCTTTCATTTTGACTATAATGGTGATGTGATGATGAATTTTACTATATAAAAGTGTCATTTCCGGCCATCTCGAGAGATACCGTACTATTTCCTCAAATTTTCTCACCTCAGCCATGGTGGGGCTGAGGTGGTTGTGAAATCACGTTTTTGAAGTAGGCCTATGTAAAGTACATACTCAAATACAATGTTTTTAAGCTTTGTTTTCTGTGGTATATCACACACATTAATAAGATCTCTATGGTTGTCAAAAATCCCTGATAAAAGATCATGAGAATTTTTTTTTGGCGCTTAATTTTGACTAATGGTGATGTGATGATGATGAATTTTACTAAAAGTGTCATTTCTGGCCATCTAGAGGTACCATTTCCTCAAATTTTCTCACCTCAGCTCCAACCATGGTGGGGCTGAGGTCGGTATCGACTCACAA
>NW_022683569.1:0-596 GCF_011630105.1 Anneissia japonica | reverse complement strand
CGGGGGCAGTCGCGTAGTAGAATATTAAACGTGTTTAATATTTCTCACGACGACGGCTTAAGACTGTCCCCGACGATAAATCGGGTCGGGCTGCGTCGGCCGACGCTGTCTGAGTTGGCCTTCAAACAACGGGGCCATTGAGGCTTTCATCGCAAGTTCGAATCCGATTGGAGGTAGGGCTGGCGCCAGGATTTGCCCGACGAGGGGAGGGGGAGCGAAGTCCCCGACGGAGGGGCCGATGCCCCGACGAGGATTCAGATTTCCCCGACGAAAGCAAACTTGGCGTGGTCGAGCTTCGATTATAAGGTTTTGAAAGTGGTCCTGGGGGCCTGAAGCCCCCGAAAATTTTTACAATTTAGGGGTTTCAAAGGCTTATTAAATCGATTTTAGAGTTTACTAATATGTAGAAAATACACATAATTTTTTTTTTCTCCCCACACGAATTGAGATTTTTCTCCCCGACGGCCGGGGGGAACCAGCTTTCCCTGACGGAAGGGGGCTGCCCCGGCCCCCTCCGCTGGCACCACCAATAATATTAATCTTATTATTGTAGTAGGCTAGTAGTGATACTATGTACACGTTTAAATTATATTTAA
>NW_022683568.1:0-1507 GCF_011630105.1 Anneissia japonica | reverse complement strand
GGGCCACCCCAAAATTACATTTTCCCTGGTAGAATATCTAACACACTCTCGCACGTTCCAGAAATCCATCCACCAAACCATCTTGACCAATCAGAGCAGTTTTCAACCGCCTCTTTAATTCGTCGTACAAGCAACGAATTTCTTTTTGAGGAATTTGAGTGTTCCCCAACCCCCCCCCCACCTGTGCTAGCGTGTCAATGTCTCACCGTGTACAAACTCATCTTCTTTCTAGGTTTCACTAAAATCACTTATATTCTCGTTTAAAAAATCATGGTGATACAGCAGGCGCGGCTTTAGACTTTGGCATCGTTCACCATGGCGAGGATTAGCCCGCCCCCTCCGTCCCCAAATTTGTCAAAATTATTTTAAAAATAAAGAACAAAAAAAAAATTGTAATCAAATTTAAGTCTGAGAGTGTCATTTTCGGTTATCTAGAGGCGCCACAGTCATAACTTTTCTTATCTCAGCCCCACTGTGGTTGGGGTTGAGGTGGTATAGACCATCCGTCAGTGCAGTGGAAGGAGTCCCCTCTATTTCAAATTTCTGGACCCGCTACTAAAAAGCCGTTGAATACTGGCATCTTCAGAATCGGTTAAATAAGACCTCAAATTATCCAAAATGGCTTAGCTCCGCCCTCTTGACCCCAGCATGGTTCTGCCCTTGTGGATCCCCAGCCATTTTGGTTTACTGTCTACAAAATTTGCACCCACCCAATACAAATCCTACGGTACACTCTTTTTCGAGAAAGCAGGCCTGTACTACGGTAATAATTGAATTTGCGTGATACGTTGATAGGTAGGCATTGAAGCTTCTGTTTTTCATATCAATAAGGTTACTGACAAATAAAGACTAGACCTATATGATTTTTACGGATTTTGAAATGGAATAAAATAAGCCACACAAATTCCTGCAATGCTTGGGATTCCTGGCAAACCTCAACAAATACCACCGTGGGGCTTTTCCCTAGAACATACTGAGGTCTAACACCAGACCTACAATACTCAAAGCCCAAACACACATTTTCTCACACCTCCCCCTCCCCTCCTGCCCACATTCGTCTGAACTTTCGGATTCTTTGAATTGGCGCGTAACTATATAGGCCTATGACTAACATACTTCTTTCTGATTTTTTTTCTAGACAGATAACGCTGAAAAGTTCCCGAAACTGAGATTCTCAACCAAGTTCTGTAACAGTGTGTAAAATGTGTTGTCTTGCCATAGCCTAATAGTATACCACTTAATTCTGAATATCTACAAACGATTATTATATATCTACCGACATGTCCAACAGCGGAGTCCGAACCGAGGGGCAGACTAGAGCCTCGATCATCAGTGTCACGTAATAAAAAAAAAACATTCTTGGTAGGGTTTCAAAGTTTTTATGGCTTAATACCCAAATTGTGCTTAGGCCACAGTTTTAGGGATTGGCCATTAAAATAACGTTATTTGGATAGGCAGATTTTTATTTCTGGTCCGACGACCTCGTGTGGCGTCGGATGACGGGGAT
>NW_022683567.1:0-551 GCF_011630105.1 Anneissia japonica | reverse complement strand
TAAACATAAAATCAATAAACAAAGAGCCACAAAATTTGAGACGAATAAAATCAGACCTACAAATTCCTTTTTTTAAATTAATGAAAAAGGAAACAATAAGTGCAGATAAAACACAAGAATAAAAATGTAATGTAGTGATCACAAAATAAAAGGCCAATAAATATAAATGTCCACAAAAATAAAACTTGGATAAAACAAAGAAGACAAATATTTAAACAAATTTTAGCAAATATCAAAAAGTCTCCATAATATTTTTTATGCCATAATTTTGTTAACTAATACAGAACCTCTCAAAACCTAAAGGAAGCCTTCTACATTGTCATGAAAAGGACACATACTCCGGTGTGAATTTTACTAATAGTGGATTTGAATCAAAGAAATGTAAAGCAGATACAACCACAGTTAGTATGTACCTATCAATTTTTTACTTGGGCAATGTTCCACATATTTTGAAATACTGCTGATAGTTTAAATACTGTAGACGCCTAAACCCGTATGGACATTATTAGATAATATTTTACAAATTTACAGATCTACGACTCTGACGCTGC
>NW_022683566.1:0-2129 GCF_011630105.1 Anneissia japonica | reverse complement strand
ACGCTGAATAGGTAAAGATGCATACACGAAGCGTTAAACGCTGAATAGAAATAACCTCGGTTAACGTGCGGACCGATGACCGGTTGCTCTGGACTTCAATGGTAACTGCGTTAACATAATTTTAATTACCAGTTTACAAATATTAAAAAATGTGCAGAGGTTTTAGGATATTTGCTTTGTCCCAAGTTCAAGTTCGAATACGATTCCAGCGCGAAAAATGATCAATGTGGACGGTTAAAACCGCCTTACAAAAAATATTTAAATAAGTACAGTATTCATAATTTGCTGGGTTTATCCAAGTACCTTCAGAAAATAGAAAATTCTATTCAAAATATATAAAGGATTATCACAATGTATATGTATATATACGTATATGCCAATATTTACCAAACTTTTATTAAACTTGTACCGCACCGTACTTTTTTTTATTTATCAACAGCAACAACACTATCAACTATCGTTTTAATAATACATTATAAATATAAACATATATTATTATCCTAATCATATTATGTAGTTATGATGCATCTAAGTATGAATGAGCGTATAGACCTGTGTAAATTATATTTATGTTTACTGTGCTTGTGTTTACACTAATAGCTTATTGACCTTGTTTTTTGCTTTTAATGACTGTTTTTGCATTTATTCTGTTATTTATTTATTTATTCTTTTTTTATTTTTTGCTTGCTTTTTGCTTGATGTTGTGATGTGTTGTCTATTATATTTTATCTTACATTTTAATGATGTTTTTTTGGTTTTTTTTTATACTGGATGGGAGTGGTTCTCAAACGATTGTTATAGTAATTAAGTTTACTTTAGAGACCAGGCCCTCCCATCCAGATTATTCTATTGTGCAATAAAAGAATAAAAATAAGAATAAAAATTTAAAAAAAAACACAGCTTACAGTGCGTCGGAGCAGTGTTGAGGTTTTGTTAGCCGCATCCCACCGATAACATCTTCAGCGATTTTCTTAATAGGCATATTTCCATATGGTTTTGATCCTGTGTACGAAAAGCAAGGTACACTATAGTACTATAATATAGATAGCTATTATACTGATGGTAATAAAGCAGTATTTATAATAATAAAATAATAATAATATTAATAATAATAATAATAAATATATATATATATACACTATTATAATTAGTAGTAATAGTAATGCATTATAATAATAAATATAATATTAATAATATTATTACTATCAATATTAGTAGTGTTGATAATAAACAATTTTTGATATTTGTGTGTCTATTTTTATCGAAAGATAACCTTATCAAATTACTATTCAATTGACTGATGAACTGTCAGCTAATATTAATGAAGCCTAAAAAAATTGTGGCATGTAGTATTAGTAGTGTTGATAATAAATTATTTTTGATATTTGTATGTCTATTTTTATCGAAAAAACAGATAACCTTATCAAATTACTATTCAAATAAATTATTTTTGATATTTGTATGTCCATTTTTATTGAAAGAACAGATAACCTTATCAAATTACTATTCAAATGACTGATGAACTGCCAGCTAATATTAAAGAAGCCTGAAAAAATTGTGGCATGTGCATTTCACCTAGAGTTACAATCTCCCACATCAGCACTCCGAAAGACCAAACGTCGGAATTCATGGAAAATAATTGGTCACGTAGTCCTTCCACTGCTGTCCAGCACACGGGTAGTTGAATCTACCAGAAAAAATATCGTTATTTTTTTCTTTTAAACATCTTGCACAGTATGCATCTATAGGCCTATTATTTTTTTTATAAAGCGAATGGATTAGGCCTAATGTCCAAGAATTATATATGTTATCTACATTATGCCCTACGTAAAACAGCGTTGAATTACCTACAGTAGTAACGAAGAAGTCGTCAAGAATATGTATGGTATTTTTTCTTTTAGCGTATTGTGCCACTTTTTTCCAAGGTTTACAATAATTAAGTAGTGCATATGCATTTTTTTAAATTATTTTTAGTGACATTTTCCTGGGAATGGGGCTTTAACGTAAAAATCACTTCTTTGTTATTTAGTTTCTGGAGATCTTCGGGCTTGAAGGGGAATTAGCACCCATTGGCCTCCACCAGAGATTATGCCATAGGACCCGGATTGTGTTTCTGGTCTATATTTGGT
>NW_022683565.1:0-1348 GCF_011630105.1 Anneissia japonica | reverse complement strand
TTTCCATCCAATCCGGTGTTTGCTTTCTTTGTTTCGTCTTGTACTCGCGTCCTGCGGCATAAAACGCATTTTTCGAAAAAAAATAGAGAAAAATGTATTTATGTCGTGGGAGGGCGTATACTTGGCAATTTTGTAGAGGCGCTATATTTGTTTTGGTTTGAGGGGTAATTTAATAGTCTGCATTAGACATGTGAATCCTCTCTTTGCTTTGCTTCCAAGCCTCGCACACCACTTTGATTTTCCCGCCAACCTCCCCTGCTTCCTCCATTTATCAGTGCACTAGGTATGTGCGCGTGCGCGCACCCAGATTGTTAGTAATTAAGTTTTTAGGTATATTGATTTGATGCTTAATTTGTTAAATTAACGTTTTACAACTCTTCATGTACGATTTATATTGTAATCGCCATTAAAGTATTTATGTATTCATCACGTGTCAGGTGTATGTCGAATGTAACATTCTGAACTTATAGTCATTCTCTATATTTATCTTATATATTTATATATACTCTTTATAATTTAATCTTTAGGGGCAGCCTTATGTTCCCATTCTATAAAATGTTTAGCTAATATAACGACATCAATGGGTGGCTGCCCCATTACACGTTTTGAGTTATCTATATATTAAATTGTTTTTCGTCATTGAATAAAATGACAATTTCCATCTAATCCGGTGTTTGCTTTCTTTGTTTCGTCTTGTACTCGCGTCCTGCGGCATAAAACACATTTTTCGAAAAAAATAGAGAAAAATGAATTTATGTCGTGGGAGGGCGTATACTTGGCAATTTTGTAGAGGCGCTATATTTGTTTTGGTTTGAGGGGTAATTTAATAGTCTGCATTAGACATGTGAATGAGTAGTATTAAAGTGCGAGGCAGCGAGGCATGCAAGGCAGCGAGGCAAAACAACGATTCATGCGAGGCATCGTTTTACCATTCCCAAAAGTGAGAGGCATAACAACATTTATGCGAGGCATCGTTTTACATGGAAAATATGCAGAGAACAACGAAAATCCAATATTTAATAATTATGCGTGATAATGTTAAATAATAATGTAAATTTGCTACTTAATTTGATTTGCAGTGGATTTATTTTTCTCCGCCTAGGCCTAAAGCTGCATACAGTCAGTACATCGCTGATCACAAGGCCAGATCCAAGCAGATCTGCTGCATTATTTTTTCCACTTACTCTGGTTTAGGGCAGAATTATAGAGGGCGCTGTTTAAGGTCTTGGGTTCTTGGGTATTCAATCTGTTCAGATCCTTGGGTATTTTATTTTTAAAAAATATTTTTTTTGTCATATATTAGCTTGGTTCACGTCGAACTTTATCTAGATATACCCGTCTTGAAACA
>NW_022683564.1:0-614 GCF_011630105.1 Anneissia japonica | reverse complement strand
CCGGGATACCTGCTTCCTACATCCGTGCTGATGTTCTGAACTCGTCGCCTTCTGACGTGTTTTGTCGGATATCGATAGGCCTTTGTCTGTTGACATTTTAAAAGAAGAAACCCCTAGTAAAAGAGTAATGATAATAAACTTCAAAAAATGTTAATAAAAACAACAAATCATATTAACAATAAATAATAATAACAACAATTATAAAATAATTATAATAATAACTATAACGACAATTATAAAAATAATGATAATTGTAAATAAATTCTCAACTGATTTCAAGGAGACCATTTCAGGGGTGGTTCCAACGGGGGGGGGGGGGGGTGTCTATTTGTAATCCCGGTGTCTGTTTGTAATCAAGCAACCCACCTTCAAAGAATGACCACCACATTCACAAATTTGAAATATGTGGTTTGATTTCATAAATAAAAATTGGCCAACTTTTACTTGTTCAATTAGTCTATGTGTGAATTGCTGACAAAAGCAGGTGAGTTCTGTATGAGTTTGCACATTCATAATGTTTTAGAGTGACAGAGTGTATAAAAAAAGGAACCGAAGACAAAACTCAAAAATAAGAGACTATTTGAACACATTTTTGTAAAATTATAAAGCGCCTC
>NW_022683563.1:0-1509 GCF_011630105.1 Anneissia japonica | reverse complement strand
GTCAGGGGTGGGCATAAAAATCAGTCGGAGGGCCAAAGTCAATTTTCACGCTAACTTCGATGTTTCCAGTGTGCTTAAAAAACCTTCAAGCATTGCTTTTACACCACTTTATTCTCAGTTTTAATATTACTTTTTACAATGATCGGTGTCGATCAAGGAGTTTTCTAGCAATGTTGCTTGGCGGGCCGCACAGATACGGTTTTTAATTCATTTTCGCGGGCCGCAAAAAAATCACTGGCGGGCCGCACATTGCCCACCTGTGTACTAAGTCATAGCCGTCGGAAGCATGTTGCAAGTGGTCTCCATTATAGTGAGAGCGGGGGTTGGGAGTCACGAGACCCGCTACACCTATCCACAGACACATGTGGAACTGCCTGCAGTTCGACACTTTGGTATTTATTGTTGTAATGTTTTGAATAAAATATACTTAACAGGCCGTCGGAACCGCACCAGCTATAGCCGGGCCAATTTTCTAAATTTTATTACTTTCTAAAATAATTATATATAGACTTACTTATAAATCAAATGAATGTTTGCATCATATGGACCTTTTAATGTTGTATACATCAAAAATCCACCATGCGCTTGTCTTTTTTGTATCCAATGTACAACTAAACTTTTTTGATAGTAATTAATTTGTAGAAGAAGATGAAGATTGATTTTGAAAATGTTTAGAGGTATAAATATAAAATTACAATTAACTATTTATAAAATGTTGGGGATAGAGTTGTCTAAATTTCCATCACAACACAAAGAATATTGGTCAGGCCGGCCCTGATTACTTGCAGCAGCTCATCTAGAGCGTGATAAATATTTTTGTTATGTTTCTGGCTGAATTTTGCAAGAATTTGTAATTAAAATGTAACAGCAGTAGATAATTCAAAACTCTACGGTATTGGAGGCCCATTTCCATAGCATATTGTATCCTGTGTTTTATTTAATTGTATATTGTTAATATTTCACAGCTGAGTAACATGTACATCATGTAAATATAATTACAGTATGTTATAGTAATTGTTATCCATTGCATTATATAATATATATTCTCGTGTTTCTCGCACTTTATTTACTCATGGAGGTTTTAAGCAACTTAATTCATCTAGTTAGGACGATGATAAGAAATTAAATATTGAACAATTTATCATTTTCTACAGGATTGCCAGCTGCTATTTCTGGGCATCCAGAGGTGCCATATTTCCAACATAGACTCTATTTCCGTGCTAACGTTGTATATTTGGCTGCCCCCTTAAGGGAGAGTTATAGCGGCTCTAGATTGCCAGCATCTATTTACGGGCAGTCAGAGGTGCCAAAAAAGTTGTTCACCAATCAAAGTTGGCTGAAGTGGATGCTCTCAGACCTCAGTGACTTTACACAATGTTCCATGGGGAATAGTGTACTTGGTCAATCGCATTCAATGCAAGCCCCACTGCAGTATCTCTTTGTACGCCGCCTGTGTGTGCAAGTGGTCCTGTGAACTCGGTGTTCAAATCTTTATCCACATCAACACTC
>NW_022683562.1:0-665 GCF_011630105.1 Anneissia japonica | reverse complement strand
TTAGGGGGTGGGGGCCTTTTTAAAATTTCAAAAAATATTGAGAAAAAAATAATATATTCAAATTTTACAGTCTACAGGCGCAGTAATCATACATTTACTTAGCTCTACTTCAGCCTACATGGTTGGGACTGAGGTAAAAAAGAAATATAAAATAGTACCTAGATGGGAAGACACTTTTATATACAGTAGTAAAATTCATCATCATCACATCACCAGGCAAAATAAAGCGTCAACAAATTTTTCATGATCTCTTATTAACGATTTTCGGCAAACACAGAGATATAATTAATACTGTACATATGATGTAAAATTAATTATCATTGATCGTATGTTTCGAGGTAAAAAAGAAATATAAAATAGTACCTAGATGGGAAGACACTTTTATATAGAGTAGTAAAATTCATCATCATCACATCACCAGGCAAAATAATGCGTCAACAAATTTTTCATGATCTCTTATTAACGATTTTCGGCAAACATAGAGATCTAATTAATACTGTACATATGATGTAAAATTAATTATCATTGATCGTATGTTTCTTTGTTGTTTATGTACTTTTGTTGCCATGAGAAAAACTAAAAATATAACATTTTAATTTTACAATAAACCTGTCTTGTATCTAATATGAATCGCTGCGATAGAAATATAACAACATAATTGTCTT
>NW_022683561.1:0-504 GCF_011630105.1 Anneissia japonica | reverse complement strand
GATATATATATAAGGGGAGTTTAAATCTGCGCTAACCATAACACAGTAGGTGGTTAGTGATCTGTCCGCAAATTTCGAACCACCAATCAAAACTATGCCATGACTGAAGCCTTAATTTGCATACATCACCCTATATAAGAGTTTAAGATGGGAATTTATTTGGCTTTAGTTGATAGGAGAGCCTTGGTGAACGTGGAGGAATAAGGAAAGACTAAGCTATGTAGGCTCGAAAGTACAGATATACCAGTTGTTAAATATATTTTACATTCTCAATATTGTTACAGTACCTCCCTGGTACTTATCCTGTATTTTTTTTTGTGTGTGTTCTTATGGATGCATTTTAAATTATGACCACACATACACACACACACACACACACACACACACATATATATATATATATATATATATATATAGGTATAAATAAGATTGCCTATATGGAATCTCTGTTCACTGATGATGACAGTAGGATCTGTCGAAACAGTATGTAACGTAAGGCCTAGC
>NW_022683560.1:526-710 GCF_011630105.1 Anneissia japonica | reverse complement strand
AACTGTTTGTGTACCTGTACAGTAGTGTGCTGAATTTGTGATGTGCAGCCTGAGAGTCACCTTAATAGACTACATTATTTAAACTTGCACAAAACACCTCATTTAAACTTATCACAGAACAAAAATTTCAAAATACATCAACTTCTTCATGTGATGGAATTTGGTGCTATTATATAATCGTTTG
>NW_022683560.1:0-506 GCF_011630105.1 Anneissia japonica | reverse complement strand
TTTACATGGTAATTCACTTAACATATTTATATTATATTTTACAGTATTTTCAAGCCTTGAAACTTGTTAACAACATTTAAATCTATCCTGAACAACTTTGTTTCCTGACTTCATCTGAGCTGGATCAAAAAGTACTAAGAAGTTTCAAAAGCTCAAGATTGTCAAAATCAGTAAGTTAATAGATTCTAAAAACCAAATGTTCGGGCGAGACTTTTTTATACCTTGTTTATCGAAACCGCCTACTGCAAATATTGGTATTTTAAAAATAAAATTTTATTTTTGAGCAATTAGCGCACCCACCACCAAAAAAAAAAAAAAAAAAAAGGAAATTGCAGTAAAAAATTAGTTTTTTAAAATTTTAATTATGCCCTCCACTGCCTTGAAATCTTCAAAGATATAAGATATACATACTGTATTTATATAAATTTTAAATATTTAACTATCCTACTTTACATTCACCAATAAAATTGTATATTTATTTTCTCCTCCGTCTGGATGTTTTAGGC
>NW_022683559.1:0-659 GCF_011630105.1 Anneissia japonica | reverse complement strand
ACGAATTTCATTTCATTTTATTCTAATTTTAACTGATAGCCCTGCTTTCAAGTGTGTTTTTCTACTTCTACAGCTTTTTTGTCTTCCAATATTTTTCCTTTTAATTTGTACACAAATGAAGCTCCTTCCTTTCAAATGCACAGTATGCTGTACTTTTGTAACACAGAGATTTGGACTGGGTTTCGGAAAACTGAGTTTTGGCAAACTGGGATTTCATGATTTCAGTAAACAACTGGATTCGGCAAAATGGATTTCGACAAACTGGCTGGGTACCTTCTTGAATACTATTGCTATCGGCGAGAATGCATCCTTGTCACTGAAAGAGATTTTTTGTTAGTTCCAGATCTTCGTAGCAGCCAAGAAAAGCAGACTCAAAAGTTGTCCTGCATGCAATGTATGCTTTAAGGAATTACAACCAATACATAAATATCAACCGTTCCATTCTGGAGGCATCGATAATTCAGTCATTGCTACTGTATATCTTATTTTATGAAAACCGAGAGAGTCATTTTAGAGACAAACACTGGCAAATACCGAAAGTTGTTCACATTAAGTGGCATTACTTTCACCAGCGAAGAAATCATCCCTTATTGCATCTTGTGCTTCTGTAGTCAAAGGCAAAGTTTTCTTGACACTTTCTGATAACTTTAAAGTTTTAG
>NW_022683558.1:0-1216 GCF_011630105.1 Anneissia japonica | reverse complement strand
ATATAAATCATGTCCTTTATTCAAACACTGTATTTGATGATATATATGTAATATAGGCCTATATATATATATATATATATATATATATATATATATATATTAACAATAACAATAAAAATATTGATATATAAAATCAATGCGCATTTTTCCGTGATCCCAATTCAAACATCCCATATCCCAGGATACATGTGACAATTGGGCTAGGTCATCAAGTTAGCACTTCTTGTCCAGGCGCAGTTTATTTGATGGGAACATAACAAAAGCAATCGAATGGCAGATGAACGGACTAGTACTTCCGCCAGGCGAACCGGCACGCGAATACCGGGTTCAAGCACAGCCACAGACGTACTGCCAGGGATTAGAGCGTTTCTGGTATCAAGACCGCAATATATATCTATGACTTCCTCTAATGTCTAAACGTTAAGTTACCCAATGCTCCAGATATCTATCAGAGCACCTTGTAGCTTCATCCGTCAATAGGATATACCACTGGCCAAGGAAACCCGTTCATTTTTTTTACCTAAACAGTAGCGATTTGCGGCTCTTCTGTGATTTCCTTTTCGTAATAAACTGAGACCCAAGTCGTAAACAACGTTTATCTACCCTCTTGCTAATATCGTTTAGAAACAGTAGGCTATACATACCAGCATCTATACACGGAGATAAGAAATAAGTAAACACACTTAATGCAGTGTCTTTAAATCTCAACTCAGATGCAAGCACACTTAAGTAGAGTTAAATTATTTAATTCGATTAGAACAATATACTGGTATGTTTTTATGTCTATGTTCTAGAAAATAGAAGGTAATTGTGAAAATCACATAGATGAGATTTATATACAATGATGATTATGATTTATATAATGATTACATTATTGCAACTATAAGCCCTACTACTACTAATACTACTTTTAGTAATAGTTTGGTTCCGGCGCTGCATACATCTCATGATGATAACGAAGATGAGTAAAAGTGATACTATTATCATTATTTTTAGTATAAAAATTTTTTAATAAAAGTCATAGAATTAGTATCGGAGCAAAATTCTTGTTTTCCAACTTCAATATTTTTTGTCAGTACGGGCCTCTTTTGTCTAAACGGTATGACGCGCGGGTTCGATTCCCAATAGGGACCTCTTTTTTCATACAACTAATAAGGAACTTTCGTTAATGAACTATGTTTGATATGATTTGTAACACCATTTTCTATATGTTTGA
>NW_022683557.1:0-3334 GCF_011630105.1 Anneissia japonica | reverse complement strand
GTGTATATATGTGTGTGTATATGTGTGTATATATGTGTGTATATATGTGTGTGTATATATGTGTATATATATGTATATATGTGTATATATGAATATATGTATATATATGAATATATGTATATATATGTATATATATATTGAAGAGTTGGTTTGCATGTATGCTCAAAGTTAAATAAAATGTAAAAACAATGAAAAAACGGTGTACAATCATTGAAAGTTGTACGTTGATAAAGATAGCAGGAGTTATCGAAATATCCGTTTAATTTTGTTATACAGTAGTTTAATAAATTTGCGTTCCGCAAGTCAACGGGACCTAGGGTATACATGCAGATCCCTATAAACCAAGTCTCAGGGGTTGGACTTTTTAGTAGTGAGCAAAAGTCATGCTGTCATAGGAATTTAACCCAGGACCCTTATATTCAACAGAACCTAATCATATTTCTAATCCAAAGTAGTTTTTTTTCACTTCATTGCTTTCCACTCCATTAAAATTATATTGGTATACCGTGTTTTTTTTTTAACTTTATACCTTTAAAGACTTTTCTTTTTGTTCAACTTCATTTCTCATTAAAGCAAGGGGGAAAATGCCTATGTTCTGTTGTTCAAACAGACATAGTAATTCGAGTTATTATTATTATTATTATTATTATTATTATTATTATTATTATTATTATTATTATTATTATTATTAATATATATATATTAATAACAGTAGTAATAAAAATAATAATAATAATAATACTGTAATAATAATAATAATAATAATAATAATAATAATAATAATAATAATAATTGTTATTATATTAGGATAATGATAATGAATGGTAACAATAATGATGATGAAGATGATGTTTTTTCATGCTCATCAAGTAATTACAGGATGGACGATACCCTATAAACCAAGTCTCAGGGGTTGCAGTTTTTAGTCGTGAGAAAAAGTAATGCTATCTTAGGAATTTAACACAGGACCCTGGTAAGACAAGCATCTCTACCGTTATTCTACACAACCTAATCATATTTTCAATCCTTAAGCAGGCATGCGCACAACGGTCAGGTGACCTTGTACCAGATGTTGTTGATTATGATAATGATGATAGTGAGTTGTCACAATGATGATGTTACACGATACATTTTCAGACTCAAGTTGTACTTACGGTAACTTTATAGACCAGAATGACATCTTTTAAAATTGACTTTACTTTGATTTTGTCTGCACTGAGTTCACATTTGTTGTTCTTCATGTCGATCATTAAGCTTCCAGATATCTTATTTCCAATCCTTAACGATGCATGCGCACAACGGACAGTAAAAGTTGTGCCAGATACACTCCCATTTGGATTAACCATTGTGAATAGTTTAGATCTGAACCCTATTGGTCTCCCTATAATAACACCAGATTAATAGCAGTAGTAATGATAATGTTCAATCATGTATTTTATATAATTACCTCCGCCAAGGGAGTTATGTAGTCAGCCCTCTCTGCCTATCTTTTAGCAAGATTGCGTAAAAACTAAGCAATGGATCATCATAAAATTTAGTGGAATGAGACACAATACTCGAAGAAAGAGATAAATAACTTTTAGGAGTAGTAAAGAATAGGCTAGGCCCTGTCTCTTATACACATCTAGATGTGTATAAGAGACAGGAACTTACCCTCGAGCATAAAACAAAATAATGAATTGCCCATACACGGCTTGCGTATTTTTCGGTATCTAGGCACAGGACGGAGGTAGGCAGTCTATGGAGTGACTGCTCTATTTATTGTTTGCTATAAAATATTAACATAATTTCAAATTCAAATTTATTATCAACCTCCAAGGAGAACATAACAGCGCATACAAATATTGAATAATATTAAACATCTAATAATAGTATAAAGAATCATCATCCTGCTCCACATTCTAAACAAAAAACATGAATGGTGTCATAGAATATTAAAAGAATAGCATAACAATGTATTTTAGATTACAATAGATCATCTCATGTATAAGAAGTAATGAAATACCGTAAACAATTAGTAGAGCGGCTAAGGTTGAATTTCAGGTAGAATCGTGAGAGAATGAAACTTCTACAGCACCTAGTACTATCATTATTCAAGGGTCTTTACCCATGTTTTCAATATCAGAAAGTATAATGCAATCATTAGAATTATATCAGATGGCCACCATATTGCATTTTAAGATCTTGGCAATTTTGTCCATATTGTGTACAGTAGGCCTACATTGCACTGTCAATCCTAGACCGTTACACATGTTTTCAATACCAGGGAGTATCATGCAGCCATCAGAAAGTAGGCCATGTCAGAAAGCCATCATATTGAATTTCAAGATGGCTGCCATATTGGATTTCAAGATGGCGGTTAAAATATTTAAGTTTAGCTATTCATATCTACAGCACATATCACTGTCAATCAAAGATCTTTACCAATGTTTTCAATATCAGAAAGTGTCATGCAATCATCAGAAAATATGTCAGATAGCCGCCATATTGAATTTCAAAATGGCCGTCAAATTATTGATATTTTTGTCAATATATTGATATATATATACTGCACCTAGCACTGTCAATCAAAGATCTTTACTCATGTTTTCGATATCAATTAGTTTTATCCAACAATCGGAAATTATGTCAGATGACGCCATATTGAATTTCAAGATGGCTGCAATATTGGATTTTTCGATGGCGCCAAATTATGGATCATTTTGTCAATAATATATCTTATTAGGCACCTACCACTGTCAAATAACTTTATCCATTTTTTCGATAATAGGGAGTACTATGCAATCATCAGAAATTATGTCAGAAGACCGCCATATTAAATTTCAAGATGGCCGCCATATTTATATGTTTTACATACCGTACGTACCAGCACTGTGAATCAAGGATGTTATATGTATAAATAAGGAGTATCATGCAATCATCAAACATTATTTCATATTGGCGCCATTGAATTCCAAGATTGCCTCAATAGCTTTGACTTCCTTTATCTCATAATCGAAGTAAGATATATGACAATAAAATTATACCATTTATAAAAGAAGTTCGACAACTACCACGTTGGATTTCAAAATAGTTGTCAAAAAAAAGGAAGACAATTATGAAAAGATAAAAAAAGAAAGGAAAGGAAAGGAAAAGAAAGGAGAAAAGAAAAGAAAAAGAAAGAAATGAAAGAAAAAAAGAAAAGAAATTAATATGGAGGAGAATATATGAGTGGAGTTGAATAGCTTAGCGGTTAAGATGCTTGCCTTCCAATCCCAGGGTCATGGGTTCAATTCCTGTCAGTTGCAGGATTTTTTTCTCATGACCAAAACAACTCCACTCCCTAAATCTCATA
>NW_022683556.1:0-1968 GCF_011630105.1 Anneissia japonica | reverse complement strand
TCCTCAATCGATTTAGGCGGTGAAACCTTTGGGATAGGGACTACGTCGGCGCTCTTCCAAATATCAGGGATATACCCTTCCCTTAAACTGGAATTTGGAATTGCACAAAGAGGCTTCGCAAGGGTGTTAAAGTTGTCTTTGAGAATCCAGGGAAAGATCCCATCTGGTCCCGGGGCCTTACAACCTTTAACATTTCGAAGTCTGCTTTCAACCACTACAGGTTCAATGATAAGGTGATCAGGAACGGGTTGTTTCTCAATTTTGGTATTTACGACGTGTTAGGGGCTTAAAATCCTGAGTAAGTGATTGAAAAAAAAAGGTTAATTTTATTGGCAAGAAGCATATCATTTCCCTCAGATAATTCGTCGGCCATAACCTGTAGGGGGTGGTTCTTAGATTGATCAAGATTTAAAACTGCTTAATACCACCAAGCTTGAGGCTCAGAATTCAATAATCTACTTAAAGTGTTCCTGTAATGTTTAGACCTGAGCGACTTAGATAAGCGGTTAACCTTATTGCGCAACTTTTTAAATTCGCCCATTCTGCCCGATTTAAATGCACTTTGTCGCTGGGCAATCGTTTTCTTAAAATACTTAGTACGGTAATCCACGGCTTATCCGTAGAGCATCTCGTAACGTTAATATAAGGGAAATGTTTGTCTATAGAAGATTGTAAGAAATCATTAAAAATATTAAACTGAAAAACACATTCACTAGCAAAATAAACATCTTGCCATCTAAAGTTTAACAGTTCAGTAGTGAAACATTCAACAGTAGTCGGATTAATAAGTCTCTTCTTAAAACTCTTAACAATGACAGGCTGCTTATGTGATTCGGCAACAGGTTCACAAATAACCACATAATGATCAGATCTACCGACAGGCGATTCAATTGACGGTTCCTTGTACAAATCACCCAAAGTCGGAGAAATATATATCAAGTCCAGGATACCGGTTTCTCGTGTAAACTTCGAAACTATCTGATTGAGTGGATACTTTAAAAGTTGGATGTCCTTCATCCGATTGAAATCACCAGCCACCAGGAAAGCTGTATTAGGGTGATATCTGCTTCATACTGACTATTTTTTGGTTGAAACTAAGGGGAGGTGGGGGCTGTGCTAACACTAGCATTAAAATAACTTCCATGTTCAATTTCACTCACTACGACGTTATAGATGCAGATCTAATTAACATTACAAACAAGAGAACACAGGTACACCGTATGACTATTTTCAGAAGCGTAACGACGAGTCATGGAGTCCCAGGGGTGAAAAAGTTTTAGAAGCCCATGCATTTTAGTTAAATATTGTAGTTTTGTCAGTGCAATGGCCGAATAGTTGGTTTTCAGTGTAATTTAGGCTGCGTGTATTAGCCTAACCATTCTGCATTATAGGCAATGCCACTATAGTTCTTAATATTGTTTGTCTATTCTACAAAGGAAGCACATTTTATAGGAAATATGCGTACATCGTACATGCTTACATTATCATTATTAATTTTGTGTACAGTATATGCTTCCAATAATAGACCCACACTAGCGAGAGTAGATGATAAATGTGCGTTATGACTCTAATTTTAAGACGTTTTAGATCATTTTTTCCAATAGTCGTCCTATATGCTAGAAATAGGCTACTTCTACGGTTTAGTAGCAACATTGATTGATTTTCTCGATGAAATGTCATGGTGTATTATAATTAAAAATTACTTATTGACATATTAGAATCGGCACCTCGAGGCCGTCAAAGAGAGGCCTAATACGACTTACACATTTCCAATTTGTGTTAGTCTTTAGACAGTAGGCCAAATATACATGGACTGCATAAGATTTGACTTTAGGCGTCTAAAGGTAACTTTACATTGTAACAAGCTTGCCAAAATGTCATTTAAAAGGCTTAATTAAAGTACTGATCTTATCTTTGTCATTTCCTATTGCCTATTCACTAGTGGAATCAAATTGATTTCAAATTCTG
>NW_022683555.1:0-783 GCF_011630105.1 Anneissia japonica | reverse complement strand
CAAGGAAGTATTTCCGGCATTGGGAAGGATTACTGCTTACATTGGGAATCCTGCCACAGATCCTACTAGTAGATTATACACAACTAAATTGAGTACTTACTCGATGTGTAATATAGTAGAGCTGCTGGCCAGCAAAGTCCCAAATGTAAGTCATGTCCTTAATATTAGTTGATGCGGAGGCCATTCCAATCCTTCTGTCAATTATTCTTTTTTGCATTTTTGATGGCAGTGCTTGGCTTGGGTTGCTGACCTTTGTCTGTTAATTAAGAATCATGTTAGAAAGACACAGAATGTAATTATTTTCAAATATTAGAAAACATTACTAACAAGATGATTTTGAAATTCATTACCAATTATTATTCTATGTATTCTTGGAAATTATACTTGTATTGTTTTTAATTTTAATAATGAAATTTTAATTTTTTAATTTTTCTCTGATAAAAAATGATAGTGTATTATATTTTAATGAAGTCGGTTAATAAACATATTTTAGCATTATTATACTATTGCATGAAAGCACTGCAAAAGTGTACATCCATATAATTTGCAAAGAAGTCCCCAACTAGGAATATAATAGGAAAACTATCGCCAGTGATATACAATATTTGTATTTCTGAGTAAAGGTTTTGGGGCAAAAACAATTGATGGCTCAGGAAAAAAAATGAATGTTTACACAGAGTACATTCTTTTGTTCAGTATTTTAAAACTAAACTAAATAAAATCAATTGTTAACCAGAGGTATATAGTGACAGAGGTGTACACAATTATTTTAACTTGAAATAT
>NW_022683554.1:0-1959 GCF_011630105.1 Anneissia japonica | reverse complement strand
TGGCTCGTGTGGGAATCGAACCCACGACCTTAAAAAAAATAAAAATAAACGACGTCGGGCCAACAGCGTTCTGTGACGTTGAGACAAGGTCTGTAATCACATTTAATATTTACAACCTCTGACCAACGTCGGCCCAACGGTGGTAACCAACGTCTATTTCAAACGTTTACCGACGTCGGGCCAACAAAGTTCTATGACTTTGCGACAACGTCTTTAATTACATCTAATATTTACAACCTCTAACCAACGTCGTTGCGACAACGTCTGTTATCACATTCTAATATTTACAACCTCTAGCCAACGTTGGGCCAACGGTAGTACCCAACCATATTTTTAGTAGTTTGCCGACGCTAGGAACAAATCGTGACATTGTACCAACGTCCATAGTCAGACTGAATATTTACGACTTCTTGCTAACGTTGGGACGACATCGGAATATCGACAAATATATTCATACGTTGGGCCAACGTGAAATTCCAATGTTGGTTTGACGTTACCTCTCCGACCAAATTTCGCAACCAAACACCAACGTCGTACCAACGTCAGGTATCCGACCCCGACCCCGACGCTTGCCAACGTTTACCAACGTTGGGCAACGTCGCTTTGCTAGCTGGGCAGTACTTATAAAATCAAGCAAAATTTGTAAACACATCCACTCTTGTACTAAAAAAAAATGTCAAGATCCCTTCAGTGCTGAATTGAAATGGAGTAAGGATTTCAACTGTTTTGACCTTGAATGGCCTGAAATTTACCTTAATGCATTTAACTCCTCACTATCTACAAAAGTTAGATATTTTCAATATAAGTTTATTCATCGCATCTTACCAGTTAATGACTTTCTCTATAAAATCAATATTGTTCAATCCAATACCGGTATGTGTACTTTTTTCGATCACTGGCCAGAAACAGTTTCCTATTTATTCTGGGATTGTAGTACCTTACAACTGGATTTTGGTATGATGTTAAAAGTATTATTTGCAAAAATCAGTTGGTTTTATCTTTACAAAATATTTGTCTGGGAATTAATGATGTTGAAAATAGGCATTTTAATCCTGTTATTCTGCATGCTAAGTATTTTATATATTCATGTAGGTTTCGCAAAAAATACCCAACATTGTTAACTTTAAAAACAAACTAATTTGAAAAATCGGTTGAGCTGTTCATAGCTATATTTAAAGAAAAACTTGATAATTGGAAAAGGAAGTGGAATGTTCTTGATCTTCATTAGATTTGGATTAATAAGCCTATTGTAAGCATTGCCACTTATTATAATTTACTTGTCACTTTTAGAATGTGAATTTTTGTTTTTTATGGAATGAATTTTCCATTTAAAAAAATTTATATTTAATTAATTATAATTTCCTTATTATGCTATGTTTGAAACGTTTTCTGTATGTGATGTTTTGATGTGATATAATAATAAAAACAAATGGAGAAAAACAAAATAAAAATAAAAATAAAATCCCTCGTGAGGATGGCCCAAATTGTGTTTTGACCTCAAGACAGTCACTATAACTTTGTTTTTATTGGCAAATGAATATTTTTATTACGACAACGGAGTCCCATTGTCCGAGTGGGGAAGGGGAATGTTTAGCTTTAAATATCCACTGCGGCGATAATAGTCTTTATACTTATATTACGTCATCGTAGTAGGCCCTGCAATCAGGTTGTTTTTCAGTGCATTTTGTTATTGTTGAGGACCAGTGAAGCGTTACGGGCAACAACAAGAGATTAACGAGATTTGGTCGGAGTTGAATGTTGTGAACTTCTGGTCTTCCATTTCCTGCTAGAATTAGGCCAGTTAAATTGTAGATACAGCATGGGTACATGTACCGGCAACACGATTATTGTCAGTGTAACGTTGGTATCAACATTTTAACTTCATAGAATAGTTCATTGATTGTTTTGTATCGATTAGGCATACGTACTTTACGTACTGACGACAGCTGTGAGTTCAGT
>NW_022683553.1:297-508 GCF_011630105.1 Anneissia japonica | reverse complement strand
ACAACCACATTAGACGGACATGAACGAATTTATGAACGATATGACGGAAAAGATTAAAAAAAAAAATTAAATAACGAAAACATAAGACGGACATGAAAAAATTCATGAAGGAACGAACGTATAAGACGGACATGATTCAAACAATAAAACAAAGCCAACATAAGACTGACATTTCTCAAACAAATAACAAACGTATCGGACGGACATAGAC
>NW_022683553.1:0-228 GCF_011630105.1 Anneissia japonica | reverse complement strand
TGGACGGTTTTACAAATGAACATGTACCGGTACGCATTTAAAAATTGCAAGTTGTGATGATATATCGCTTCTGTCTTTATTCATAAATGAGGGATACCAATTGAAAATATCCCTTCTTATTTTTTTAATTTTTTTTATTGGGGGTGGGGGGTGGATTGGTGGCTTTTTTTTTTTGTTTTTTTTTCACCATCTTCAGTACAATTCTGTACAGTACACATCATACGGGAA
>NW_022683552.1:0-3166 GCF_011630105.1 Anneissia japonica | reverse complement strand
TTTATTTATATATTTTTATATTTAATTGTATATTTATATATATATTTATTTGTATATTCATTTATATATTTATTATATATTTATTTATATATTTATTTTTATACACTTATGTGTATAATATATATTTATATATGTATATATACTGTATTATTATTTTATATATACTGTAATTATTTATATATTTATTTATAGGCCTATATATATTTATATATGTGTTGTATATTTATTTGTATATTTAATTATATATATATATATTTATTTATATATGTATTTATATATATTTATATATTTATGTTTATATATTTATTTATATAATTATTTAATTTTTATATATATTGTTTGTATATTTATTTGTGTATATATTTATATATATATATGTATATATATTAATATGTTCATATATTTTTTATATATTTTTTATATTTAAATATATATATATATTTATATATATTAATATATTTATTAATATATAAATAAATATATAAACAAATAAATATATAAATGCATATATATATATATATATATATATAGAAATAAATATATAAATAAATATATAAATGAATATATGAATAATTACAGTATATATATAATAATACAGTATATATAAATAAATATATATATGTATAAATATATATATATACAAATAAATATATAAAAAATATGAACTTATTAATATATATATAAATATATATATGAATATATATATATATATATATAAATATATGAACATATTAATATATATAAATATATATATATAAATACACAAACAAAATATAAAAAAATTTAAATAATTATATAAATAAATATATAAACATATAAATATATATTAATACATATACAAATAAATATATCAATAAATACACAAAAAATATACAAACAAATATATAAATAAATATATGAATAAATATATAAATTACACTATATAATATAAAACAATAATATATTATATATATAAAAAATATATAAATATATATACACAAATAAGTATATAAAATAAATATATAAATAAATATAATAATATATATTTACATAGGCCTATATATATGTATAAATATACAAATTAATATAAAAATATATAACTAAATATATACAGTATATATAAAATTATATATATATATATATATAAATATATCTGTATGTATGTATCTGTATATCAGTATTTTAACATCTTTATCAGCGCTGCATACTTCCGGATCGACGATTCGAAAAAGTGTATGTACTGCGCATGACTGGACTACTCAGGCAAAGCTTCCCGGTGAAAAAAAAAGGATTTAAAACGTATGACTCGCATGGCTCGCTGGCTCGCATGGCTCGCGCATTGGCTCGCATGACTCGCTGGCTCGCACTTTGTCACGACCCATCGTATAGCGGCATTAGTCTATATTAACATTACAAGGGAAAACAGCACACTACATGTTAACAATACTTAATGAACTTTACTAGTTAATTAAATGTTCCAAACGAAATATTATAAACGCAACAGACTATAAATCATGAAAAACATAAACACCGAGGCTGAAATCATATTAACATTGACATTGAATAATAATAATCAAATTAATAACATAAGATTTGTATAGGGCTCGCTCATATTCAAATTTAAAGAGCAACAATCTATATACGCTAGACGGATTTAAATTACATTTTTATACGTATTTAATTAATTTTTGCTGGTCGTCACATATCAGTTATTTGCAAAAATAATAGGAGCTACTTAAGGATTGCCTAATTAAAGAATGCTTGCCATCGAGGGGCTCTCTTGGTCTATCGGCGAGGATTAAAGAACTGCTTAAAAATAGTAAATTATTACAGTATTATTTTATAATATGAAATTGGATATAAAGTAGTGAAATCATAAAAATAAATCTATAAATAGTTAAATTCGACTGCTAAAAAGATTAAATGAAATTAAACTATACAGGAGGCCGCTAACTGTATTATACAATATTAATCACAGGAACACACATCACATTAGACACAAAACGCGCATCGCGTATGACACAAAATGGCTTCTAAATTCTCCTATGTCGCAACTCTTTCTATCTATGGCTCTGATACTGATCAGAGCCGTAGATAGAGAGAGTTTGGCCAACTTGGCGCATAGGCGCCATGTTGTCACCAAACAGCGTGCGCGCGTATAGCTTTATAACATTTTATAAAACACTGATTCTGCATAAACTTTCTTTCATTATTCTGTTCATGAGGACAATTCAATTATGAGATTTTAACATATCATTGTAAATATCATATATAATCATATTTACCTAACTTTGGAATAATCAGTGACGTGCTGTATTATTTCGAGAAGATAAAGTGAGGACGGTTCTTTATTTTTTTTTTTTCGTTACGATTATCTTTTTGTTTTGAAAGTCTATCATCTACCTAGGCCTAGGCCCCTATACCTAGTTGCTAGCTGCCTCCTCTATAGAATGAGGCTCCTCCTAAGAGTCAACACTGCAGAGGAGAAAGGTTGGTTGTGCAGACAGAGTAGGTTTGTGAATCGTCGGCGATAATATGTTAATTTCGCCTGTAAATGAATGATAAAAATATTAATAACATGAAAGTTTTATAATTGTATCTAGGACTTTAGGCCTATGACTTCGTAAACTCTAATTTATGAAATAATATGCTGGTCATCTTCAAACCAATACAAATAGCCTAGGCCTAGGCCTATTTGTAAATTGTAATCTAAACAATAAATCAAAGTTGAAGAATTATTGCATTGAGAGAAATTTTTGTACAACATATGCCTAATCATCCATAATCAAGAAGCTAGGCCTTGTAAGTAATATAGCAGCATTCTCCACACTTTGTTTATAATATTAGTGAGTAATAATATTATCATTATTACGGTACTGTATTATTTATTATTATTATTATTATTATTATTATTATTATTATTATTATTATTATTATATTATTATTATTATTTATTATTTATTACTATTCATTGTGTGTGTGTGTTTTTTTTTTTATACTTAAACATATTTCTCAAAAAAAAAATTGCTTTGTCATAAACTTAAACATATTTCTCAAAAAAAAAATTGCTTTGTCATAAAATAATAACTTATGGAGTACTACAAGGTACTGTTAGGGTGTACTGGAAGTGGAAGAATAACTACAGTTTGTTTTTCTTTTTTCAATACTTTTCTTCGCTCTCGATCTC
>NW_022683551.1:370-562 GCF_011630105.1 Anneissia japonica | reverse complement strand
CAATTTGTAATATGTTGTCTTATCATGAAACTGTAAAGAATTACATTAATCACTAGGTAAATCCAAAGCTTTGACAATGTCTACACTGAGCACCTTCAAATTTTTAGTGCGAGGGTTCACACTTTTTAGTTTATGCTTTTAGCTTAATGCTATGGCATAGTCATGTTACTCCCGAAATGACATAAGGTTATT
>NW_022683551.1:0-277 GCF_011630105.1 Anneissia japonica | reverse complement strand
AGATGTGTATAAGGCTATAGAATCAGGTAACTCCACAGATACATATGTATTTTTGTTTTTCAACAAATTGTTGATTAGTATATGCGAAAGTGCAGCCTAGTGTACATGTTTTTCAGATGCTAGCATTAAACATTGCATCCACTAGTGAACATTAGTCTATTGATACATTGTAGTAATGCCCCTACTTTGCCTATTTTCATCAGTTGATCCGAAATGAAGATTCACATCCTAAATTCTTGTGAGTACTGGAAGCAAAGCAAAGTTCGTTGTCGGTTTT
>NW_022683550.1:0-757 GCF_011630105.1 Anneissia japonica | reverse complement strand
ATATACTTTATTTTGCAAATCAAATGCATATCAAAGTACAAATATAGAATTATGAGTCTTTACAGTCAAATTTTAAGACAAATTAATATGCAACATAAATATATATATTTCACCTCATCATCAACAGCATCATCAACTTCATCATCATCATCCTTATAATCATCCTCAATGTTTTAATCGTTATTCATAACACCATCATTGTCATCATCAGCTTCCATAAGCAGCCCACTACAGGGGTAATTCCTCTCAAAGCTGGTACCAATTTTGTCTGTCTTACAGTTGCAAGGTCATGCAGACAACAAAAAAATTTGATTTTTCCACTTTGTCTAAGAAACATCACCCTATATATAATTTACCTGATTTTGCAGACAACTGGTGCAATGTGCATCCCATCAACAGAATATGAACTGTTAAACAGGATGAATAGTCAGGGATTAACAGCAGCGTACATGTTTAAACGAACTTCGTGCATATTCTCTGCAACGATGGTTGCCGTGGAAATCACATTTACCAACAACAGTGATGCCCCAATACAAAGCATTAAGATTGGTATGTTAAAGCAATTGCATTTTAGAGGATCAGGAATGAAGGATTTGTATTACTAGGTTTTTTTAGCTGCCTTCAAACAATGGCATGATTATTAGTTTATTATGTTTTATTGCCTGCCAATTCAGGAGTATATGTAAAGAAACATAGAAACTTCGTATTATTTTTGCATGATCTATTAGTTGGTGAGGATTGTATTTTCTCATTTTCA
>NW_022683549.1:0-582 GCF_011630105.1 Anneissia japonica | reverse complement strand
TCTAATAAAAGCTACTGTTGAACCTCTCATTTTTTGTCTATATTATTATTATTATTATTATTATTATATATATATATATATATATATAATAATAATAATAATAATAATAATAATAATAATAATAATAATAATAATAATAATAATAATAATAATTTACAAAAATTAAGCTCGGTTACGTCGACTCGTTGGGTAAAGGGAATGTCCAGTGTCCACTTAGAAACACCGCCGCCGAGGCCCGTACAAATCCGTATGGCAAATCCTGGCGCCACTTGTGACTACTCCTGGTGGCGGTTATGCCCATTAGTTTGTTGATCTGATCTCAAAATATATTAACAAAAATAAAATAAAAATGGAACCTAAAAGGCTTCACGTCAATACTAATATGTGTCCAGGTTCATACGTCGATACTCACATGTCCGAATTCTATTATGTCTATACTCACGCCAGGTCCGGGTGGTCCTATCATCACGTACATACTCACGTCACGTCACATGTCCGGATCTCATTCTATAATCACGTCACAGATTCGGATCTCACCACGTCCATACTCACGCCACAGTTCCAGGGTCCCATCACGTCCAT
>NW_022683548.1:0-573 GCF_011630105.1 Anneissia japonica | reverse complement strand
TTTGGATAATCAAAATCCAGGAGATAAAAAGCACCCAAAAAAGCTAACAGGGCTTCATCAAGTTTAGATATTTCCACTGTCGTGAGAATTGTTCTGCCAACAACAACATAGCTGTTGGTTGCATCCAGTAAAAGAACAGGAACATTCCCACTTCGACGGGAAACCCAATTTTCTGGATCTTCGTGGTCCTATTAAAAATAAAACAACAATGGTTATTATACCTTAAAATCAAAAAATGACTCAAACTGTCCTCCAGCTGAGGTTGCTTGGTGGCGGAGGCAGAGGCAAGCCCCAGCTCTATTTTAGGAAGAAAAATAAATTAAGAGAAATAAACAAAAAATAAGAATTGGTTACATATTATTAAAATATTATTTTATTTAAATAGTTACCTTCAAAATTTCTAACAAGTCCGTCACTTTTTTTGTTTTTTTCCCACTGAATATCTGTGACATGTTTGTGATGATATGTGTTATCTTCGCATCTGAAGAAAAAAAAGTTTAATGATAAATGAAATGAAAAGAATAACTCTGCAAGTACGACTATAATTAAACACATAAAACATTACATAACAAT
>NW_022683547.1:0-1150 GCF_011630105.1 Anneissia japonica | reverse complement strand
TACAGACAAGTAACTTAAAAGTAACTACATTATAAACCTACCTCCTGCTTCATAAACTTTTAGATTGTATTCTTCACCACTATTCATCACAGTTAACTCATGGTTCTCATAAACCTACAGTACAATAAGACAACTTACGTGTGAAAGACGGTTTAATCATTTATAACAACAATGCTTAAAAATGTTTTTGTTTTGTTTTGTTTTGTTTTGTTTTTTGTTTTGCTTTTTTTAAAATAAATTCATATTTAACAATAATTGTTCTATAAGTAACAGTTTAACAGTTTGGAAGTACTAAAGTACGCTTTCGTAAATAATCAATTAATGAATTATGGAATATATATCATATTAATAAGTATAAATGTTTGGTTTCTATTGTCTTAAATGTAGTTGTCATCATAAAATAACTGTAAAATAGACTTCGAAGCGACACAGACGATAGTAACTTCAGAGCTAATATATTTGAATTCATTGACCAAACAATCATCATCATATACCAAATTGAGTAAGGCCTTAATGATTGTGCCGATTTGCCGTCCAGACGCGTGCACAGCTCTGGAAGAAATATCGTAGCATCATTCTTTTTAAATGTCTTATTATTACTGTCGTATTTTGAGCTCCCATGTATGTCATTCTTTCATTAAAACTGCAAATATCCCGGAACCGCCTGCAAATAATCTGGACCCGCTCCAATACATCACAGCCTCGCAAAAGGCCGCCGAAGAGTAAGGACAACATGTTTGTGCCGATTTCCCGTCCAGACGCGTGCCACAGCTCTGGATGAAATATATCGTAGCACCATTCTTTTACATGTCTTGCCATTATTGGCATATTTGGAGTTCCTATGTATGCCCATTAAGATATAATTTTACAATAACACGAGTCTACAGAATATTGGACGAGCACTTGTCACGCTACAAATGTTACGGAAGAGTATTGCTACCAACTAAAAAAAAAGTAAAATTCAGATATTATCTCGTTATTACGAGATATTATCTCGTATTAATAACGAGATAATTATCTCGTAATTATGAGATATTATCTCGTAATAACGAGATATTATCCCGTTATTACGAGATAATATCTCATAATTACGAGATAATATCTCGTAATAACGAGATACTATCTAAATTTTATGATTTTTTTAGTTGGC
>NW_022683546.1:0-1220 GCF_011630105.1 Anneissia japonica | reverse complement strand
TTAGTCATTTGCATTTAACTAGGTAAAAACTTTATACAACAACAGGCTTTATTTGCTTTTAAAATAATAGTCTCATCGTATTCAAAGACGCTCTCGACATTGGTATTATAAGCCAGCTATTTTAAAACTTAATCTGAAGATGTACTCTTTTACCTTGACAAATTAATAGGCCTAATATCAATAAACCTGTTTATCAAAATCACAGTAAATTTTAAACATTTTGTAAATACTGTATATCGTATTAAAAAGTCCGGTAAAAATTGGCGAAGATAGGGTTTTCTCTTTCTAACTACAATTAATTACGGTAAGCAGTGTATATTTGAATTTAATTTTTTTAAAATAAAAATCTGTGGCAGTGTGTCATTCTAATAATAAACATAAAGGAGTAGGAGCAAGTTCACATGATTATAGGCCTATACCGCAGTGGTGAGGCGTGTGGGGACGCACCACCCAAAAGTATTTTCCCAGGTCCCCACCCCACTAGAAATTGAAACTTGGCTAACACCCCTCAACCCTTAGGACTTTGTTACTGCGAAAACCCCTCTCCAACCATCATGTGATGTAAATAAAAAGTGTACTTCTTGCAAATAGTGTAACTGGTGTGGTATACTGTACGGTGTACCCCTATACGAGTAACACAGGTCACGATCAGTCACAGTACTACAGTAGCCAAAACCCCCGGGAGCTCCCGAATAAGGATTTACCCCGTCCCTCAAACTCTCAAAATATATTTCTGAGCCACCCACTGTAAAAGTAACACTTATTTGTATTTTTCAACGCTTCATTGGACCTTTTATCCATTGTTATCATTGGCAAGGTCAGAGATATTCTTCTGGTTAATTTATCTTGCGTGCAAACCAAGCGTTGTTATATTATTACTGTAGTATTATATTGTATATTTAAATAGTACAGCAGCACTATACTACAAATACAACGAGACCCAACCTGGTGACCTTTCTTGGCGGTCAAATCTAAAAATAGAATGGTGTGTATTGGTTTACAATAATCACATGACGAAAGCTGCGTTCCAGGGTTATCATTCATGACGTTGCTTTTCACGAGTTGGATGTTCAGTACTGTTACACCTTCAAATAAAATTCACTGATGTTGATCACGCGAGTTTTAGAGAGCACTGAAACACCTTTCACAACCCGTAAAATGTTTATGGACACACTCTGGAAGAATTATAACAACACAATTGCGTCACTATCAAGAGACTC
>NW_022683545.1:0-703 GCF_011630105.1 Anneissia japonica | reverse complement strand
GCCTATCTGCTAGGGTTTAGCTGGTCAGACACAGCTAATAATTACATGATAATTACAATCCTCATCAACATACGATATTAATAAATTCTGTATGGTACAGTATTTGTGAAATTTTTTTGCACATGAAAGTTTAGCTGGTTTTACAGTATTAAACACTTTGATTGTCTTAAATATGATTTTATTAAGGATGTGTTGAGTACTATTAATAAGAGTATCATCCTATAATTCAATATATATTTATAGAAGCTAAACAGATTGGGTTTTACGAATAATAAAGTAACAATTAGTACTTAAATCCACACATTAATCCAAAACATTGTTATGTTACATGGATGTTATTTCATCAGTAGCTAAGGCGAGACTTCCTTTATACCTTGTTTCGCATACTTATTCTTCTAAAGATCATCGGAGGAGGGCAGAATAAAAATAAAGATAAAATTTAGTTTTTTTATTCAGCAAACAGTCTGCCTAAAACAGCCAGACAGAGGAAAAAATAAATATACAATTATATTGGTGAATGTAAAGTAGGATGGTTAAATATTTAAAATTTATATAAATATGTATATCTTTGGAGATGTCAAGGCAGTGGAGGGCATAATTAAAATTTTAAAAAACTAATTTTTTACTGCAATTTCCTTTTTTTTTTTTTGTGGTGGTGGTGGGTGCGCTAATTGCTAAAAAATAAAATTTTATTTTTATTTTA
>NW_022683544.1:0-1430 GCF_011630105.1 Anneissia japonica | reverse complement strand
AAAAATGTAATTTTTTTTTGTTAGGTTAGGGTTAGGGTTAGGGTTAGTGTTAGGGTTAGGGTTAGGGTTAGGTAAAGTGAGATAGGCTGAAACAAACACAATTCCATTAAAAGTTTGAAGTTTTTCGGAAAAGTACTCGAAATATTGCGGGAAGTCAAAAATTTGCACTGTGCTTAACTCGGCGAGATAAGCACTTTTGTGCAAAAAGTGACAATAATAAGTTCAGTCAAAATGCAATTTTTTTTTTTTGGCACGGTGAGATAGCCTGAAACAAAGACTATTCCATTGAAAGTTTGAAGTTTTTCGGAAAATTACTCGAAATATGGCGGAAAGTCAAAAATTTTGCACTAAGTGCTCAATTAGGCGAGATAAGCACTTTTGTGCAAAAAGTGACAATGTTAAAAAGTTGAGTCAAAATGTACTTTTTTTTTGTTAGGCACGGTGAGATAGCCTGAAACAAACACTATTCCATTGAAAGTTTGAAGTTTTTCGGAAAAGTACTCGAAATATGGCGGAAAGTCAAAAATTTGCACTAAGTGCTCAACACGGCAAGATAAGCACTTTTTTGCAAAAAGTGACAATGTTAAAAAGTTGAGTCAAAATGTAATTTTTTTTTGTTAGGCAAAGTGAGATAGGCTTAAACAAACCCTATTCCATTGAAAGTTTGAATTTTTTTTTTGAAGTACACCAAATATTTCGGAAAGTCAAAAATTTGCACTAAGTGCTCAACTCGGCGAGATAAGCACTTTTGTGCAAAAAGTGACAATGTTAAAAAGTTAAGTCAAAATATAATTTTTTTTTATTACGCAAAGTGAGATAGCCTAAAACAAACACTATTCCATTGAAAGTTTGAAGTTTTTCTTAAAAGTACTCGAAATATGGCGGAAAGTCAAAAATTTGCACTAAGTGCTCAACTCGGCGAGATAAGCACTTTTGTGCGAAAAGTGACAATGTTAAAAAGTTGAGTCAAAAATGTAATTTTTTTTGTTAGGTTAGGGTTAGGGTTAGGGTTAGTGTTTGGGTTAGAGTTAGGGTTAGGGTTAGGGTTAGAGTTAGGGTTAGGGTTAGGGTTAGGCAAAGTGAGATAGGCTAAAACAAACAAAATTCCATTGAAAGTTTGAAGTTTTTCGGAAAAGTACTCGAAATATGGCGGAAAGTCAAAAATTTGCACTAAGTGCTCAACTCGGCGAGATAAGCACATTTTTGCAAAAAGTGACAATGTTAAAAAGTTGAGTCAAAATTAATTTTTTTTTGTTAGGTTAGGGTTAAGGTTAGGGTTAGAGTTAGGGTTAGGGTTAGAGATAGGGTTAGGGTTAGGGTTAGGCAAAGTGAGATAGGCTGAAACAAACACTATTCCATTGAAAATTTGAAGTTTTTCGGAAAAGTACTCAAAATATGGCGGAAAGTCATCTAACAATTACTAAACTTTC
>NW_022683543.1:0-968 GCF_011630105.1 Anneissia japonica | reverse complement strand
ATTATTGTTCAAACTCAAGGGGTGCAAAATGACTTAAAAGCGACACGAATAACTGCCATTATCCTTGGTGTATTCAGCGTATGTGTTTTGCCGCTAACATGTTATTTCTTAGTAAATTTGTCAACGCCGTACTCAAAATTATATTGTAACGAACTATTGCACTTGACTATAACTTTATGTTATGCCAACTCAGTCACGAACCCAGTTGTCTATGGAATATCGCATTCACGCTTTCGTGAAGCTTTTAAAACAATCATTTTAAAATCCATTGGAAAGTAACAGTTTTTCTCTGTACACTGAAATGTTGTTACTTTCTTATCTTAAAGAACCCCAATGTCTAGGTTGACAAGAATTTAGGGGAAAAAAGATATTAGGATAATTTGTTTTGTATTATCAGTCATTTTCTACCAGATTGGCCTTATATATGTCTTTTGTGTATTTGTGAAAATATTCGTTTTCTTTTCAATGATTGATTTTTACGTGTCTTAGATCCTGTTGTGTCTCAAACGCTTTGGAGAGGGTGTAACATAGGTCTTCAACAGGCTTTTGTTTTTGATGAAAACTATAAATTAAAAATATAGAAACTTAATAACTGACCAATCAAAACACACGGATTAAAGTGTCAGTCGCTGGGCTGCTCTGCACTAGGGAGCTTTTTGTGCGACGACGCGACGCTAGAACGGAATCACTCATGCGTGACCGTCTTACCTGGCGTCCTACGTTCTCTGATACGTAGTATGGCCAAATTGCGTTACAAAATCTACTCGACGAGGTGACCTTAACGTTCTCGCATGCGCAGATGACTTTTAGTGACGTCATTACGTTCTACGCCCTATCGTCGCCGTTCAATCGAAAGCTCCCTAATGATTTTTATAACCTGTGCTCTTTTGATTGACCCCGTCTTGTGCAGGCTGACATTTCAGCAAGTATATTGCATGTACTCTGTGGTTTAATATTACCAATGTGCA
>NW_022683542.1:0-882 GCF_011630105.1 Anneissia japonica | reverse complement strand
AGATATCTTAGTTTTTAATATAGATATCTCTATTAATAAAGATATCTTTATTAATAGAGATATCTTTATTTAAAACTAAGATATCTCTGTTTAAAACTAAGATATCTCTATTTAAAACTAAGATATCTCTATTAACAGAGATATCTCTGTTAATAGAGATATCTTAGTTTTGTTTCCTGTTGCAATGCCTGATGATACCTTAGAATGTGGTAGGAATCTGTTTTGGCAGCAGCGGATTGATTCCAGATGTGATTAGGTTTATATATGCGCAGAGCTGTGTGTGTCCAAGGACTCTGGCTATGCAGTTAGGTCCTTAAAACATGCTTCCACCGTCCATTGTCATACTACATTAATGCTATATTTAACGAAATTATTTCGTAACAGATGTAATAACGATCAATAAAAGCTAAATATAACATTCACATGCAAATAATGAATTAGCCTTTGCATCTTCATATTCATTTGCTATGTCAGATCATTTGTTTTGGTTTTATAGATCTATACTTTTTGGATCTGTTAAATTTGTTTAATCCTACATTTCATCATATTAATCATTTTATTAATTTATATATTTCCCCTCCAATTAATTACATTTATATCCCAACATTGAGGTCAGTCAGGGGTTCTCGCGCTGGAAGTCGCTTGTGTCATTGGGAAATAAAAGGTACTTTATCTACGTTTGTCTTTTTCTACCTAGGAATATTAATGGGTAACTGGTAGGATGTTGTGGCATTAAATAATTATACTACTTTCGTGTGCTAAAGAAATAGCGAACGACTAGGTACACTTCCTGGGGAACAGAGAAAGTTTGTGTTGGTTTGCCAAAGTACGTCATCCAGGGTCCAGGGGACGACTTTATCATTCACTTTTAAATTATTATAT
>NW_022683541.1:0-886 GCF_011630105.1 Anneissia japonica | reverse complement strand
ACAAAATACTATTAACAAATCAACATGGTCCATCTCAGTCATCATAGCGAGTCACAAAATGAGGACATTGAAACGTCGCAAGGATGGCACAGTTAAACCGACTGCGCCATCCTCATACAACGTGTATAGAAGTGGTAATGGCTACAGTCCTAACCTGAAACCGACTCAGCTATGAAAAAAAGCACAGTAAATCAGCAAAAAAGCACACAATCAGCAGGGTACTCATAGAGCTCCTCATCAGAGCTACTGTAAAAACCCCTTAGTCATTTAAAGTGCAGAAAATCTTGAAATCATTATTTATGCAAATATTTATGCAATATGAAAATCATAAAGTGGCAAAACACAAAAGCAAAATGGATTTAATTTATAAGATTTTATATAGCGCACATAATATCCAATATGGAAGACTTGCTGAAGACGTTTCCTCCACCTAACCCCCGGTCATTGGATACAGCATATCCAGGCCCGTAGCCAGGGGGGGTTTTTATGGTTCGGGCGAACCCCCTTTTCTAGCGAACCCCCCTGTATTCTAGCGAACCCCCTCAAATTTTTGAACGAGTCCCACTCGGAAAGAATGTCTGTTTTTAACTTACCCAGCATTAAATCAAAATTTAGCACCTAATTTATTATTAATTGGTCACCCGTTTTAAAATTGTAGCCTGCGATACAAGCCTACATTCATAGAATATCTCAGCTTCAGAAGTTCAGAGATTTAAATTGAACTCCGGCAAACCATGACTTTACGATAGCTCCCATAAGGATGGCAAGCATCGACAAAAACTTTCACTGGCCTTTGGCTGAATGTTTGTAAGAAATGTACCGTACCAACCAGTAACAAAACCGATCTCCGTCTTCCTAGAGTAAAATTAATGGCGCCACCAAACGA
>NW_022683540.1:0-1192 GCF_011630105.1 Anneissia japonica | reverse complement strand
GGAACTGTAATTCGAGTTCAGGACGGTTCGCAATCTCACGTTCTCCCTCAGCAGCTGGTTGAGACCCTCCTTGTCGTGTCCGGGCACGAAAACTTCGTGCTCTTTGAGATCGACCGACGAATCGAGTTTGTTTCTGTGCAGTCTGAATTGCAAGTGCTCGATGCTTAGGTTCTTCTTCTTGAGTTCCAACATCTAGTCCAGTTTCAACGAATCGATCGAACCTCCGTAGTCGTTCAGCAAAAGCTTCAGCACGTCGATGCTCTGCACTACGGTTTTCAGGGAAACGATCTCCTCTTCTTTCTTTCGCAGCCGGTCCGATTCGGAGGAGGCTCCGCCGACACATACATCGTCGGTATTCTTTGTCGCTGTCGTCGTCCGGCCAAGTGTCTCATTCATGTCGTTAGCTCTACGAGTGTGATGGAATCACTTTAACTCGACTTTTATTTCGTTTTCGTTGTACGGTGAGCGTACGTCATCGGTTCTTAGAAACTTGACGTCACGAGCTCATGGCCGAAGGCCGAAGTAAGCTTTTATAAAAATGGTTGTTTTGCGTGTGTGTGTGTATTTAATTTTCGATTTTCCTCTTGTTTAATTAAAAGTCCTGTTCCAAACCCTTCCTCTTTCGTCAGTCGTTACATAAGTCAAACACTATCAGGCTAAGAAGAACAACAACCAATAGTCTAATTAGCGATTTTTTTCTAGCAAAAACTTTATTTTTTCGAAAAGATATTCGGAAACACACGGATTATGATTACAGCTATCGCGTTGAACTAATCGTATTTTCCTGCATTATAATCATTTAATTTTAACACGAGATCATCCCTTTTTAAATACACAGCAATTTCAAACAGAAAATCAACCTGTCGAGGTCCGATCACTGTCAGTTTTTCCAATTCAATCATCAATCTTATGGCTTCCTTTAGTCGTTCAACAGTTCTTGCGGGTATGGTTGATTTCAATCTCGGTTTCAGCGATTTTAACTCTTCTTCGTTGATTCCAGAAGCAAAATCAAGTATCATGGCCCTATGGGGGAAAAAACAATATTAAATTAGCTCGGCAATCATTGGCGAGAAAAAAAAATCTTTTTACTCTAAAGTTAAACGATTAAAAAAAGAGAATTACATACATATAGGGTGAAATTATCTTTTTCACCGAGTCCTTCCGTGCTCCCTCGAAAGTCCAAAACATGGCG
>NW_022683539.1:0-621 GCF_011630105.1 Anneissia japonica | reverse complement strand
TTGGAGTTAATATATTTAACGTTAAAATTGGAGCCTTATTTTGGGCTGATGATGTAGTGTTAGTCGGTAAAGACGAAAGAGATCTAAATCTCCTTCTTAAAGCAGCAAGTGACTCTTCTTAAAGCAGCATGTGACTTTTCAAGTAAATGGAAACTGGATTATAATTACAATAAATCCAATGTTCTTATTACAGGACAACGTGTAAATAAATATAGAAAATGGAAATTAGTTAACAATTTTATTACAGAGACTGACTGCTATAAATATCTTGGAATTTATATCTCTAACACTAACACCGACTCACGACACATAGAAGAGGTTTTAAGAAAAGGTAATAGAATAATAGCATATATAAAGGCAATTATCTATAATCAGGACAACTTTAACAGAGTTTATTTTGGTAACTTGCTTTGGAGAGTAATCGGTTTACCTACCATCAATTATGGTTGCTCTGTTTGGCTTAGTGGTTGTAAATCCTCAACCGACAAAATTGAAAACCTTCAATATGAAATGGCAAGGATAATTCTAAGAGATCTAGGATGGTACACAATTGCCGGTATACAAAATAATTTTAAAATTAATATTAATATTAATATTTCAACTGGTTGAAAAACCTAGACG
>NW_022683538.1:0-2655 GCF_011630105.1 Anneissia japonica | reverse complement strand
AAAGGCTTATCAGTTGCAATTCAAAATATTAAAATTGTAGTACAGGAAATGGATGATGGATTAAAAACGCTGCCCTAGGCCAAGGCCTATAGAAGAGTAGCCTCTAGCGAAATTCAGGTCCACACACTAATGAGCAATTGCAAAGGCCGGATCCAGGGTAGTTCAGGTAATTTAATGTTTATTATAATTCCCAGGCCAATGCAGATTTCAGCTCCAAAACTAGTTTAGGGTCAATTAAATGACAGAAAAGTGATCAGGATAAAAATATGTGGTATAAAACTTACCCAAATTATATTGAAGACGAAAAACACAACAGTTAATAGAAAAATACTGTTTAACTGTGAAAAATTTCGGGGACCACAAGCACAAGTCAGCACGCAACCCACACTGGACCTTTTGGTGCCAGGCCGATTGGTGTGTGCTAAGTATCTTTTTCCAGCTGTCAAATTGTGTATTAACCCTGCGGTCGGCAACCCATGACTCGCGACATTAGATTGAGTCGTGAGTGAGGGTTGCCAGACCGCATTAGGTCTAAACAAATTATACAGAAAGTCATAAGTCTTAAGTGTTACAATAAAAACTTTTTAAAATCAGTAGATTATTATGAAATCATTGAAACAAACTATTTTTTAATGAAATGTTGGCTAATTGTCTTCAATGTGTTAATGTTTGGCTGTCATCCGATTTACAAATTGATGACGTTGACAAAAAATCGCTATGCGTCGCAGATCGCCGTTTATTGAATAGTAGGCCTATTGTGTTTCAAAATGACAACGATGACATAATTATAATCTATTTAATTACTTTTTATTAAATTAAAATTCATTTATAGCAATTATTTGGAATTTCATTAATATTAACGTACGTACAAGTAATATTAGTTTAACATTGCTTTAACTGATGTTTACACTAGCCGACGTATTACCATTCGTCCTGCTTAGTCTGTTGCCAAACTACTCTTAAAAAATGACACGTGTTCGTCTCGAACCAGGGCCATAGCTCACCTAAGGGTTGTACGCTTGTATAGTATGCGGCCTGGGCCATGTCATCAGGATTTTGTTAATGAAAGAAGTGGAAATCGATCAGTTTAAATGATTAATAAGTATATATATCAGCTAATAAGTATGTAATCAAAACTGCTGATTTCCCCTGGCGTTTGTCCTACCACCCTGACCGGAGCCGTTTTAGGGCCTGAGTTGAACCCCTGTAGAAAGTACCTTATGACCCTCCACCTAAAGTTGATTACCCTAATTCTTATTGCACTATTTAGTATTTATCACCTGGTAGATCTGCCCATATGATGAGGTTACCTACGTGCATGGTCCTCCTGCCATTAATAAACCGAAAGTTTACTAAATAGTAATACACAATAACATACCAACAGTCTGTTATTTGAAAATCTAACGTAATGACCTGGCTTAATTCAAAAGACAATAGGTTTACTAAATAATTTATAGCATATTGTACCCTGTGTATTCATAACACATGTTTCATTTAATTAGGCCACGACTCGCGACATTAGATTGAGTCGTGAGTGAGGGTTGCCAGACCGCATTAGGTCTAAACAAATTATACAGAAAGTCATAAGTCTTAAGTGTTACAATAAAAACTTTTTAAAATCAGTAGATTCTTATGAAATCATTGAAACAAACTATTTTTTAATGAAATGTTGGCTAATTGTCTTCAATGTGTTAATGTTTGGCTGTCATCCGATTTACAAATTGATGAGTATGTGTATTCATAACACGTGTTTCATTTAATTAGGCCACATCTTTTTAATATGTATTTCACAATATCCATCAACTCGTACAGTATAATAGGCACATATTATTAAAGTTTGTTATCATATTTCATTATATAATACAATTATATTAGTGGTTTTTGCAAATAATTTATTCATGGAGGAATAAGCATACTGTACCCTATAAAAATGTCTCCCTGTGCGCAATTTTTTTTAACGTACGATAGTTTGGTAAAATCTCATGAATTATTCATATTCCTTATAGAACATTTTATTTTCAAGTCTGTGTCAGCCTCAATGATCAGCTGCTTTGTGCATCGAAAATTAAATGAGATTTTGTGCGAAATTCACTGACGTATTTCTTAGCAGTTTTAATTTAATAATTTAATATTTTCATAAATTGCACAGTAAAGGATTTAAAGCAATTAAACTGTGGCATTTCCATACTTGACACAAAAATGGAAGTACTTATGTATCCTGATGACATTGTGGTACTTGCCGAAAATGAAAGCTCTCTTCAAAATATGTTACATACTGTTTTAAACTGGCCTAAAAAATGTCACATTAGCTTAAATAAATCTAAGACACAAATTGTTCATTTTCGCAGGAAAAGCTGTCAAAACACTAATAAACAGTTTAATTGCTGTAATTTTGACATTGATATTGTTAATGGTTATAAGTACCTCGGCATTTGGTTTTATGAATTCTTAGATTCTTTTGTATCTGCCGCAATCTGGCTGCGTCTGCATCTCGTGCACTTAGTGTTGTTATTAGAAAAGATAAGGCTCTGGAGGTATCAACAGGGGTGGCCCCAGAGGGGCGCTGGGGGGCTACAGGCCCCCCCCCCCTGTCGGGGAAGACGATAAATTTTGTCGGGGAACAAACAAATAAAAAAAAATATTTACATGTAATAT
>NW_022683537.1:0-520 GCF_011630105.1 Anneissia japonica | reverse complement strand
GTAGTGGACGCCGACGGGGATCGACAGGGACTGATCGAAAGGTTTACGTCCCAAGAATATTACCGTATATAGTGAGTTTATTACTATTTTTTTAAATTTCCGTCCAGTTATTTTGGAAACATGTTTGCAGTGCCAGGATGGCTATGATAATTAAGATTTATACCAATAACGTATCTAGAATAAAAGCACTATCCGAAATATGTACTCTTTGTGAAGAGATCCATGAAGAATATGCAGTAAACATAAGTCTTATCAAAATCTTACCAGCTTTTGGGTACGTAATCACCCATATGTCATCTTTATGAACTTCAAAAGTTTTCATCGCCTCGAGGATTTCATCTGTGGTGAACCAAGAGTAACGAACGCCATCGACGATTCGGTCGATTTCTCGTTGAACCGGTGCCATTCTGGGTACGATAGGCCTACGGCACATGAATAGTATTTATTGTTGCTCATTTTCTCTTGTTTCTAGATTTTACTCTTTATGTTGTTGTAGTTTTACTGTGCAATTTATGCCATT
>NW_022683536.1:0-817 GCF_011630105.1 Anneissia japonica | reverse complement strand
GTTTGTGAATCGTCGGCGATAATATGTTAATTTCGCCTGTAAATAAATGATAAAAATATTAATAAAACATGAAAGTTTTATAATTGTATCTAGGCCTTTAGGCCTATGACTTCGTAAACTTTAATTTATGAATAATAATTAATATGCTGGTCATCTGCAAACCAATACAAATAGCCTAAGCCTATTTGTAAATTGTAATCTAAACAATAAATCAAAGTTGAAGAATTATTGCATTGAGAGAAATTTTTGTACAACGTATGCCTAATCATTCATAATCAAGAAGCTAGGCCTTGTAAGTAAAATAGCAGCATTCTCCAAACTTTGTTTGTAATATTAGTGAGTTATAATATTATCATTATTACTGTATTATTATTTATTATTATTCATTGAAATTTTGATTTGTAATTTGTAAAACATTTAAACGTTTGATTTAAAATATGTATTAAAACAATCAATATATTATAATACAATTAGGCATATCTTTAAAATATATTTTTATCTTTAAAATCTTTAGTTGCACAATTAATTGATTTGTAAAGTACAATTGGGCATGTTTGCACAGCACAGGACTCCTTGGACAAGTTTTCGCTTTTATTGGAGGATTCAATTTATATTTTTAATTATAATTTAAGCTACCTTTGACTGATTCTTCATGTAGCTTTCTGATAGTTATATATAATTTAACAGCAAAGTGAAACATTGCATCTTTTTATAAATCATTGCTGCTTGAAAATCCTTCCTTTTTTAAAATTTATATTATCATCGTAATTAAGCCGATTTAAGTACTACCTTACGGTGTTCGGCCGAAGAAGTACCG
>NW_022683535.1:0-547 GCF_011630105.1 Anneissia japonica | reverse complement strand
ATCAATATCATTCTAATGTGAAGATTCTTTAATTCAACAGATAAAAAGAAAACAAACCAAGCCACTAGTTCAAGCCAAGAACTCGCATCTGAAATACCAGAAAGAATACCAGAACTCAAAGAAGGTTGTTATCATTTAATCAATATTTAAAAAAAATAATATTTATATTTTTTCACATGTTAACAGTGCTCTTTTTCGGTACCCTCTCCTTCCCCTGACAGTGTACAGAAAAATGTTGATTTTGCGAAACCATTTTTTTCATTTTGTGTAGCAAACTGAAGTAAAGTGCTTGAATGCATATAAATATTTTTATGAACCTGTTTGCATTATAATTGGTCATAAAATCAATTATTTTTATTATTGCAGGTAATTTTGAATTAACAGTTTTGTGCATATATAGAAGTGTACATAATACCCCCTCCCCCTTACTGTATGTACACTTGTTGAAATTTTGATAATTGTGAATGACCCCTACGATCAACATGGATAAACTTATTGTCTGACTATTATTTTCAATACTGTGGTCATTACTTTCAAATTATTATCC
>NW_022683534.1:556-771 GCF_011630105.1 Anneissia japonica | reverse complement strand
TTATTAATCATCATCAAAATAATTGTTAAACTAATATAAACTAAATTAAAATCTAAAATATTGGACAAACAACTGACGGTACATTTGTACATTTCTTTATTTGCTTATTTCTCTATGTTGTTGTTAAGCGCCTCGGGGTTGTGACAACGTGAGGCGCTATATAAATCCAGAATAATAATAATAATAATAATAATAATAATAATAATAATAATAAT
>NW_022683534.1:0-510 GCF_011630105.1 Anneissia japonica | reverse complement strand
TATTAATAATTATTATTATTATTATTATTATTATTATTATTATTATTATTATTATTACAATTATAATAATAATAATGGCATCTTATAAGGCACACGTATATATCTCAGAGAGCTGGTCGAGGCGCCATTTCCACTTGCAAAGAGAAACAGCCTTTTCTGGCGGCTACTGCTACTGCTACTGCTACTGCTACTGCTACTACTACTACTACTACTACTACTACTACTACTACTACTACTACTACTACTATTACTACTACTACTATTACTACTACTACTTACTACTACTACTATTACTACTACTACTATTAATAATAATAATAATAATAATAATAATAATAATAATAATAATATATTATTATTATTATTATTATTATCAATATTGATTAGATGGTTTTACTGTATATCATCCTTTGATAAAATTATTGTTGCAGTAAAAATAAAAGATTCGGGAAGTAATACAAATTCGAGTAATAAAATAAAATGTCTTAATGGAGAAATTATCACGGCCTA
>NW_022683533.1:0-2234 GCF_011630105.1 Anneissia japonica | reverse complement strand
AGAAAGTAGGGCCTACACGCTGCAATTGTCACCTGGCTCTAGATAGAATGCAAGTTTACAAGTGGCATCATGAAGACTTACAAGAAGCGTGTCCAGCTTGCAGTATCTAAATAAGATAAGAAATATGGGAAAATTAAAGCATTGCTGGTATTGATTGTGATAAGTGTACCAAAGGCAAAGCGATGATATGATTGGGGGGAAAACTGGGGGGAAGAACATTATCGTGGGAAATTTTCCCCTTGACACTTCAACTGGGGGCAGGGAGGTGGCATTATCTCTGGAATACTGTATGCAGATTACAGTAGATTATGGTAATGATATTTTTTTTTTTAATTATATGTTCTCGAGGAAGAAGTTTGCTTTAATGAATGTGGTTTCAGGTTGCAAGTTTATGAGCTATTCTTGTAATGTATTCTCTACTGCATTGGGATCTGTTACAAATATCATGTAAGCATTAAATTAGAATCAGTATGTAATTCCACCAGCGTTGCCGATTTATTCTCATAATCGTCATACAGGATTTTAATAGACTGTACTGTACTTGCAATAAATTATATCGTTAAAATCTGATATATTTTATTCATTTTAAGATTGAAGAGTTAAAATCCAAAGACCGAGTGATAGGTGACCTGGAAAAGGAGTTAGGTCATCAATCAAGCTATTCTCAGCGTCTTCTGCTGGAGAAGGACTCCCTGGGAAACTTGCTCAATCTGACCAAGATGGCTGAATCATGGGAGAAGAGATCACCAAGAGCCCTCAGTGCAATGAAAAAAAGTTACAGTCTGGATCTAGGAAATTTAGTAAGTATCAAGGACAAATTAAATAATTGTCAGTTTCATGTCTGGGATTTGAAATTATTTTTCGTTGAGGGTATGACTATACTATCCTACATATAAAAAGACTGGTAAATATTTTTTAGATAAGGATCCTTAGATCATTATTTTTATTTTTCATTGTAATTTTTTTTTTTTTTTAAAGCAGATAGTAAATTTTTTCATGAGGCTTCAAAATTTGATGAGACCAGAATATAAAATCAGCAATTAATTATATTTGGCCTAATTGTGATGTAATTGTGGCTAGGGTTTTTATGTTTTGTTGTTTTGGTTTTTTTTAAGGTATATTTAAAATGATGATTTTTTTTTTTTCCTTAATTTCAAATAAATATCAAGATCATTGATTTATTGTTGATTGTCTGAACAAATTTTTTTTATTTTACAAATTATGTTCAGTGATATTCAGATATTATTTAATCTCCGTATTCAATTTTATCATTATTTTCATTAATCATTATAATCACCATTTTACTACACATCACTTAAGAGCCCTACTGTAATTGCTGCAAAGCAGCCAATTCATATTCTTGACAGCAATTTGACCTCTGAAAGGTCATTGTTTCCTTCTTTCGTTCTGCCGGGTAAAATCAATTACTTTAGGCGACGTTTGTAGACTAACCTACACGTACCAACGTCCGCATGTCGCGCGACGCTCGAGTATTACTATTCAGCGTTTTTACTATATTTCTAGGTTTCCTATTTCTACGTTTAATTGGCCCATGTCTCAGCCACAATATTTTGAGGCCAATATTATTTATGAACCCGTTTAAACTTATTTACTAGCCTATTTCACCGTGCTAATTATTACATTTAGGCGACGCTTGTTGTAGACTGGCATACACGGTACCAACGCTCGTTTTTACTATGTTTCTACGTCAGCTCGAGACGCTTGAGTATTTCTATTCAGCGTTTTTACTATAACCATGGGCGGTATAAATGTCAACTCGGCCCAAGTCTCAGCACAGTATTTTGAGGCCTATAGTATTTACGAACCCAGTTAAACTTATTTATGTCAACGTGCTAATTATTACATTTTAAAACAATAATTAAAAATGTATTATACTAGGGGGTCGCGAAACTGTGGCCAAGTTGACTTGGTGCCGAGTTGACTCGAATTTGATCATGCTTACGTTGTGTGGTGCGTTGGCAGTCAACTCACCTCTACAAACTCGCCCCTAGAAAATTCGCCGCCTTGAAAACTCCCCATACTAAATCATCTCACCAAATAAAAAATCCTACTCTAGGCCTAGACTAGCTAGGATGGTATAGGCCTAGCCTTGAAGGGACGAAGGTCCCAATGAAAAGCAACGTCGCTCCTTGATAGTTAACATTGTCTATTTAACATCACAATAATTCATTATTAGACCTATAGTTGTTTTTTGAATTGTACTCCACAAATCT
>NW_022683532.1:0-763 GCF_011630105.1 Anneissia japonica | reverse complement strand
TCCTTTGCTTTTTTTATAGCATTTTCAATGGGTCCTCGATGATAATTTCTATTCCGGAGATGTCCAGATAGTTCTTCTGTTCGATTCTGAAAATCTAAATCCGAAGAACAAATGCGTCTCATGCGCAATGCTTGGATGTACGGAATGTTTTTTGTACAGTGCGGGGGGTGACAGCTGCTAGGGAGCAGGTACATATGCTTATCCGTGGGCTTACGGAAGAGATCAGTTTTAAGTGCACCATTTTCCATGGTCACCGTGATGTCCAAAAAATCTACACTGCTTGTGGATTTGTTAGCAGTGAATTTGATTGTGGGATGAGCCGAATTAGTGTTCAATAGGAACGTATCCAAACTATCTTCACCATGGGTCCAGATCATGAAGATATCATCAATGTAACAAAACCAAACATCTGGTTTCTTGGGCTGTAGGGACAGGAAATTGGCCTCAAATTGTCCCATAAATAAGTTAGCAAAAGATAGAGCCATTTTGGTGCCCATCGCTGTGCCATGAATTTGAAGGTAATGACCGTCGCCGAAAACAAAGTTATTATTGGTCAGAATCAGCATGATAAGTTCACGGAGATGTGATTTAGATGGGGTTTTGCCCCGAATTTGCTTGTAATTTGAAATGCACGCATTAACACCTTCTTCAGGAGGGATATTAGTATATAATGACAAAACATCAAGTGTAGCCAGAACTGTATTATTAGGTAAATTTGAAATTTGGTTAATTTTGCGGATAAAGTCCGTGGAGTCCTGAATGT
>NW_022683531.1:0-515 GCF_011630105.1 Anneissia japonica | reverse complement strand
TGATAGACTTTTAAAACAAAAAGATAATCGTAACGAAAAAAAATAAAGAATCGTCCTCACTTTATTTTCTCGAAATAATACAGCACATCACTGATTAATTAATTCCAAAGTTAGGTAAATATGATTATACAGTATATTATATTTACAATGATATGTTAAGATCCCATAATTGAATTGTCCTCATGAACAGAATAATGAAAGAAAGTTTATGCAGCATCAGTGTTTTATAAAATGTTATAAAGCTATACGCGCGCACGCTGTTTGGTGACGCGCGCACGCTGTTTGGTGACAACATGGCGCCCATAGATAGAGAGTGAAAGAGTGCAGAGTTTAGATAGAAAGAGTGCTACCACTGATCGGTTGGCGCGATCGGTTGCGACCAGGGGCGGATTTAGGGGGGGGCCGGCCCGGCCCCCCCTAAATCCTTTTGGGAGGTAAAAAAAGAAAAAGAAAAGAAAAAAAAGAGAGAAAAAGAAAAAAATGATGGCCAAGAATGCCTCAAATGTTATGTTCGG
>NW_022683530.1:0-673 GCF_011630105.1 Anneissia japonica | reverse complement strand
CCATTTTCTAACAACAACAGGTAACTGCAATGTTTATGAACATGACTTGACCAAAGCAACTCTATTATGTGTATTTGAAAAACTTGATGCAGGTACATTTCTTACATGATGATTATGCTATGGTTATATCTTTTTGTCTTGTTTTTATAGCTGCGTCGTTTTCTGAAAACTTTTATGGATTAAAAAGGATTGTTGATAAGGAGTCTGGACAGAATAGCAACTCATTAACATTACCATGGAAACAACATATCCTTTCCATGTTTTACCTTGTAAGTAGAACTTTAAAAGCATTTGTGGATTTACAGGCAGGCCAGTAGCCAGCGGGGTTTTTGTGGTTCGGACAAGCTTCTTTTTCTAGCAAATCCCCCTCTTTTCTGGTTAACACCCCTCAAATTTTGAGACCGAGTCCTCTGACCCAGACTCGTAAGGAATGTTTTGCTGCAGACCTTTTTCAAACATAACTGCTTTTTTAGCATTATTTAGCCTCATAGAACACAAAAATCTTCAACCCTGGACCTCACACCCAGATTACCCCCTCCCCCCTTTCTCTAATGATATGTATAGTAAAATACCTAATTGTTTTCAATAACTATTTCAATCTATTTAATTAATTTACAGGTGGTTTTGCCATATATAAAAATAAAAATGGATAAATTGTTCCAAGTTACTAAAG
>NW_022683529.1:0-2611 GCF_011630105.1 Anneissia japonica | reverse complement strand
GCTAAAATACAAGGAGAGCTGCGATGGGAATTGAACTGGGGACCAAGAGATCTCCACGGTTCAGCACACACACACAGTGGCTACCACCTGTTAAGCCGACTGAGCTAAGCTGCTCTCTATGGCCTGTTACTCCCCTCTCTAGACATTGAGGACACAATACTAAGGAACTTATTATCACTTTGGTATTTGAGACATCTATTACTTCTCTTGATGTTGAACGAAGATGCGATATAACCTAAGGGATGCAATACTGTACCTCCTATTTATGTTATTGAATTCTGAGCTTTAGGTTGTTGGCAAGGCAAGACTTTTTTTATACCTTGTTTAGCGAACCTGCCGCTTGCAAATAATGATGATTTCTAATAAAAATAAAATTTTATTTTTGGCCAAATAGCGTACCTGCAACCACAAAAGAAGGAAATTTCAGAAATTACTCCCTTCGCTGTCTTGAAATCTCCAAAGGTAAGATATGTATATTTCTTCCTAATTATATAAATTTAAAGCATTTAACCATCCCATTACTACACTGTATACATTAATTTATCAATAAAATTTTATTTTTATTTTCTCCCGTCTGGATAATTTTGGCAAAACTGCTAAATAAAGCGAGACATTTTTTTACTCCTTGTTTCGGGTACTTATTTTTTAAAAGACTATTGGAGGAGGGCGGAACAAAAATAAAATTTTGTTTTCTTATTTAGCAAATAGTTTTGCCAAAATCATCCAGACGGAGGAGCAAATGAAAACAAAATTTTAATGGTGAATGTAAAATAGGATGGTTAAATGCTTCAAATTTACATAATTAGGAAGAAATATACATATCTTTGGAGATTTCAAGGCAGTCTTGCCTAATAAAAAGAGAAACTTACCAGACCAGATCTGCCCTTGTAAGTCTATTTCGTTCCCTTTGTTCTACTGTTTTGGAGTTTTTGTACTGGCTGTAGCAATCAGGGATGCTTCGAAAGTGCTGATATCTTAACAGGAAGAAGGTTTTTTTTTAGTAATAAATCCTTCAACTCACTCAAAGGTCTCATCCTGGATATTTCTGCAGCTCATGCATGCATATATATTTCACCTTCACTCTCTATATCACTGTCACAGTTCCAGTTTTAGGCACATATGATTCTTCCTCTACTACTTTTTCTACCATTAAGAATCACTCTACAATGAATTAAAATACAGTAATCACAGCAATGAAACTATCACTATGTAGAGTGGAAGTACATTAAGGTTAAATTGTTGCAGGTTATTGTTTACTACCTTATTAAAACAATATTTTCCTTGCATTCAGTTCATAGAAAATTATATTTTTTTGCCAAAATAATAATTTGAATAGTGGAATAGTGGAATAATAGAATGTGTGCTATACAACAATTATGCAGAATCAATATGTGTTCCCATACTTTCAGATCATACACCTCTTGAATATGTTGAAATTTAATTCCCTTCAAACATACATTATGTTGGTTAATGTTTTCTCATTGTAATTATAATAGGCCTACTTTATAATTTTTGAATATGGCTTTTGTGATTGCAATGCTGTCTCCTCCTGCATGGAAAGTTGCTAAGCCTGCAATTAGCCCAGGCCCTATTAAAGGCCTAGTAGGGGGCCTAACCCAAGCTATGGCTTATAACCAAATTGTTAACAAAATTAGTAGGCCTACTAATACTAGGTATAGTATATCTGTTTGCTTTAGGTATATTAATGCACAAAGTCAGGTAATAAAGATGTTAATAATAATTCTTTTTTTACCACTAAACATATTTTATCAGTTTTAGATACTGGTCTACAACACTTACCCACTGAAAATCTCAGGAAAGCATCTTGTCTGCATGAACTGTCAACAAATCAGAAAGCTGAATTTTGTATGGAGACACTTAGTGACCATAGTAAGTTTAGGCATTCCTAAATAACCAAATTATAATTTTGCAGTTACCAATTTTTATAAATCATAACTTTTTTTCCCTTTTAATATATAAAGGGAGTTTTTGTGAGTAAATATGAATAAAATATCTTAATGCCTTCCTGCTTTATTAACAAAGGCAATTCAAACTCACCTTTCGTGATTTCAGCAAAAATGCTCAGAACCTTATAAATTTTTATTAAAAAAATGACAGTAAAAGTCCATATATACAATTAAGAATTGGTTAGAAAGACAAGTTATTCTCTTCAAAATGACACCGTTAAAAAAATAATGAACGTCTATTTCAAAGGGAAGTATTTTTGCAATCCTCATAGTGCGGCCATTTTTTATACTTCACCGCAGTATTTTTTTAAGTCACTAAGAAATTATATTTTCTAATGAAATAAGTGAGAAAAAAGAGAGTTGTGCTTAGTGTGTACAGACTAAGAAATGTGAGTGCATAATGTAGGTAGTACCCTTGGCATTTAATAAGGGTCCAATACTCCATTCACGACTTACTACCATCTCATAGAGTATGATTGTTTGACAGGGGTGGTTCTAGCAGGGAGGGGACACCCCCCCCCCCTGTTTTTTGAGTGAACTTTCCCAAAGACAAAACAGAATCTGAATGATCCCCACTCTCTGTTATGATATTCATATTCACTGTACAAAAGTTATTGTACGAGACTGAGGTCACAGGTCACTGG
>NW_022683528.1:0-551 GCF_011630105.1 Anneissia japonica | reverse complement strand
TACATATATATTGATATATATATATACATATACGTGAATATATATACATATGTATGTATATAATATATGTTTATGTGTGTGTATATATACTTATTACTTAAGTGTACATTACATATATAAGAATAAAAGTGTATATATAAGTATATATAGGCCTATATAAGTATATATGTAAGTATGTGTATATATGTATATATATAAGTATGTATATATAAATATATATACGTATATATAAGTATGTATATTTATATATATATAAGTATGTATATATAATATATAAGTATGTATATATATTATAATGCATATATGTATGTATATATATAGACCTATATAAGTATATATGTAAGTATGTGTATATATGTATATATAAGTATGTATATATGTATATATATGTATATATATGTGTATGTATATATATGTATACATATAAGTATGTATATGTGTGTATATATATGTGTATATATGTAGATATATAAGTATGTATATATAAGTATGTATATATATAAGTATGTATATTATGTATATGTATATATACGTATATATGTCTATATAAT
>NW_022683527.1:513-832 GCF_011630105.1 Anneissia japonica | reverse complement strand
GGGTTAGGGTTAGTGTTAGGGTTAGAGTTAGGGTTAGGGTTAGAGTTAGGGTTAGGGTTAGGGTTGGGGTTAGGGTTAGGGTTAGAATTAGGCAAAGTGAGATAGGCTGAAACAAACACTATTCCATTGAAAGTTTGAAGTTTTTCGGAAAAATATGGCAGAAAGTCAAAAATTTGCACTAAGTGCTCAACTCGGCGAGATAAGCACTTTTGTGCAAAAAGTGACAATGTTAAAAAGTTGAGTAAAAATACATTTTTTTTTGTTAGGTAAAGTGAGATAGGCTGAAACAAACACTATTCCATTGAAAGTTTGAAGTTTT
>NW_022683527.1:198-494 GCF_011630105.1 Anneissia japonica | reverse complement strand
TATGGCTGAAAGTCAAAAATTTGCACTAAGTGCTTAACTCGGCGAGATAAGCACTTTTCTGCAAAAAGTGACAATGTTAAAAAGTTGAGTCAAAATACAATTTTTTTTGTTAGGCAAAGTGAGATAGCCTGAAACAAACACTATTCCATTGAAAGTCAAAAATTTGCACTAAGTGCTCAACTCCAGATAAGCACTTTTCTGCAAAAAGTGACAATGTTAAACAGTTGAGTCAAAATGTAATTTTTTTTGTTAGGCAAAGTGAGATAGCCTGAAACAAACACTATTCCATTGAAAGT
>NW_022683527.1:0-173 GCF_011630105.1 Anneissia japonica | reverse complement strand
TGTAAGTTTGAAGTTTTTCGGAAAAGTACTCGAAATATGGCGGAAAGTCAAAAATTTGCACTAAGTGCTCAACTCGGCGAGATAAGCACTTTTGTGCAAAAAGTGACAGTGTTAAAAATTTGAGTCAAAATGTAATGTTATTTTGTTAGGCACGGTGAGATAGTCTGAAACAA
>NW_022683526.1:0-625 GCF_011630105.1 Anneissia japonica | reverse complement strand
TTTAATGAATAAATGGATATTAAATTAATGAGTTTAAGGCCACTTGATGAAAAATTGATTAGATTAGAATTTGATTGTCAATTTCTGAATATTCTGTAGGATTTCAAGAAGTGATGGCAGTAGCTGAAATGCATCATGACGTGGAGCCTTCAGCAGAGTCTGGAGTCGTCTTACCCCCAGGATCTTCCCTTGTATGAGTTCGTACATTGAGCCACTGGAGTCGTATTACCCCCAGGTTCTTCCCTTGTATGAGTCCGTACATTGAGCCAACCAAAGACATTTGCAAGGACTAGACCTTATTGAGATCAAGATGTGTTGTTGTGGGGTCATTGAGATCAACACATAGTTATTTGGGCTTATTGAAATCAACATGTTCTCATTGAGGTTAACACATGGCTCTTTTAAGTACATTTTGTCATAGGTAGTACTATTGTAGTTACATAGAAGACTGACTCAAAATTATTACTATTTGGAAAGCCTGAAGTGATAGTCATTCACTTTTTTTTTAGTAAACCTGGTGTAAATTAGATATAAACTTTGACATCAACAAAATCTTGAAATTTGGGTATTATTGTAATATTCTATAATTACAAAATTATTACAAAAAGAAACACCAAAATTCTAT
>NW_022683525.1:0-1037 GCF_011630105.1 Anneissia japonica | reverse complement strand
CAACATTATTATATATATATAATATACAACATTGATAATATGTATATACAACTTTACTCATAACCATAGGTCAAATATATGAATTATACAAATACATGAATTAATGTAATCTGTTCAAGGTACAAACACATTAAATACATAATATTAAGGCCTTCACACGTTCTATAAATATATGATGTGGCCATGATGATGAGGCAGTACATATTATGCTCTGCCATTTTGACACGGATGGATACACCCTTGGTAGAGGAGAAACGACACGAAAGGTGAAAAGTCCAATCGATTATGTGTATCCATCCGTCGTGATTGTGTGAACCGGAACTAAATTATTCAAAGATGATGAAGTTAGAGCTTTGCATGCCTGATATACATGATAGCTACTTATCTGATTAAATATTGAAGTTATTAATGTTAATCAAAACAGGGGTTTCATATTTAAAAACAGGAAGTTTTAAGAATATTGTCCAAGAAAAGTGACGTAAGAAATAGTACTAAAAGAAAGGTCTAGAGCTAGGTATCACTCCGCAAAATTGCTTGTCCAGACGACAGAGGGCCGAGTCTGCGACACGACGATCGCGCTGCAAATTTCAACGTACGTTGGTAGAAATTTATTGTCTTGTTGAATATAGGGATACGTGAGCGGTTGTCAGGAACAAATAAGGAACACGAACAACCGCTCCCAAAGCGGGCAAAGGCGGTAACCGCCCTTTTGACTCCAGTATTTTGGAAAATTTCAGCTAAGTTGTATATAGGTAAATTTTATTGTGGAAAATCAAAGAATCGGAATAAGCTGTTGCTATTGTCAACCCGGAAGTGGAGGTAAGGTCTAGCCTAGATACACGACCTACCTAACCTAGGCTAGGCCTAGGCAAGCGTTAAACATTCATCATCTGGTGCTGTATACAATTATTGTTCAGTTCCTTTGCTCTTCGAATGTGTAAATTGGAGTTTCTGTGATACGGAGACGCAGGCAGGAAGGTTTAACATTGTGTTTGATACAATTTTCTGTGGATTTTTCTTCGTTGAAATATTTTGAT
>NW_022683524.1:0-950 GCF_011630105.1 Anneissia japonica | reverse complement strand
TTAGCAACAGTAGCAGCAGCTCCAACAACAGCAACACAAACAACAGAGCAACAGCAACAGTAGCATTAGCAACAGTTTAGCAACATTAACAACAGAGCAACAGCAACAGTAGCAGCAGCAACAGTAGCAGCAGCTCCAACAACAGCATCACCACCAACAACAGCAAATAAACGCCATCACCAAGTATGATAATAATACAAAAGCAATAGACAGTACAGTATTAAATATACTTTTAAACCATTGACTTGATTGACAAGAATTGTGATGAAAACCACTTACACTAATTTCAGTGGCACCAATGGGTGCTGTCTCATCCGTAAACTCAAGTGATAAAAAATCATCTCCTGTAGAAAGATACATGCCCAACATTTAGACCAATTATTAAGTGAAGTAAGTGAAATAATATAGTAGGTACCTTTAGGTACTCTCCCCGTCAAACAACGGTTGTTTGATAAATCCAATTCCACTCCCTATGAATGTTAGACGGTGAGACGCCGTATGCTGATTGTCGGTGGCAGCCTGAATGGATCGTCATTAAAACGGTTGTTGCACGCGCTGCGGCATTGCATTCTCCATAGAGTCGTGTCAGCCCACAACCGTCAAACCAAGCGAGTGCCTGGCTTAAATAATGTTGGATAAATTTTGTAAATCATTTGCTGAAGAGTGCCTCATTTTCCAACATAGAAAAACACAAGATATTTATTTGATCAGATATGTCTGAACCAAGTCTACAGCTCTGCCCAGACATGCACTCAAGACTCACTTGTTTGCCTAGTACTTCCAATTATTATTTTCCAAGTGTTGCGTCTGTTGTACGTGTTGTGTTTTGCTTTTGTTAATTGTTTTCACAGTTGTGGCGCCCATGATTTCTGTTTAATGCTTTATTACATGCAGCTGAACTATGAGATTTGGTGTGTGCTTTATAACCTCAAGGAAAAGCAATATAAATG
>NW_022683523.1:0-4884 GCF_011630105.1 Anneissia japonica | reverse complement strand
ATATAAATAAAAAATGTAATCTTAATTTTCGACACGATGTACTTTTCAGAGCTTGAAATTACTGAATAAAATAAAGTATATTACAGTATCATAATTTTTATATGAAAAAATATATAATGCACAATTAAGGAAATTTTTTTAAAAATCCAAAACGTGGGAAGAGACTGGCGTCCTACAAAGGACACAATGGCGTAGATATGGGCAGTGCAGCCACTGCAATGCACTGGAGCTCAGGGCTATTAGGGATTAATTAACAGACCTAAAAAACAATAATTTCAAGTACAGTAATTTCCAATTTAATATTTTTGAAGAATAAGACGGCCAGCGGGCCCCTCAATAATATTCGGTTTTAAAGGAGCAATTATTGTTTATAGGCCTACTGTGTTGATTGCAATGTGGTGTATTCAAGGGGTGTCCCAGCGGGCCCCACCCCCTAATTTTTCTAAAATAGTGGGACTGAGGTTCTTCACCCTCCACCTATGAAAACCTCTCCCTGGCCCGTCACTGCAATCGTTAAATTGTGTGTGCCACCAATTTTCTTGATTAGTTTAGAGCAGCTGCTGAGACCGAATATGCCCTAAAATAGTTACGAATCCAATTATCATTAGTATTTATTACTATAGCTTAGGCCATTAGAAGTAGGGGGTAAAAGAAGCACTTCTTACGATAAATTTTCTGAGAAGTTTAGGAAATTCTCCTATCACATCAAAGGGCCCGGCAATTTCGCACCTTGCTACGCCGCTGACTCAAGAAATACACTACAGACGTAACTACGAAAACGAATGCTATAATTCAGTGTCAACTCAAACCCTCTCCACTCACTCCAGGATTGATAAAAAAGATCCATAAAATTAGACAGGAACATAGCTCACATTATTACGACGTATTAGTTAATTAATAAAATTAACATCGTGTTAAAATTATTGCTGCTTCTTTTCTTGTTTAGTTCGTTTGAGACTTTTTGCCAGGGGGGACGTACAAGCTTCATTTTTACCTTCGCTGGGGGAGATTATGTATTCGCTGCTGTCTGTTTTTCTCTGTCTGTTAGCAAGATTACGCAAAAACTAATGAATGGATCATCATAACATTTCGTGGAATGGTACTTAATAATCTGGAAAATACACTATTCAATTTTCGGAAGTGTCAAAGGACATGTTTTAAACCCTCGTGCATAAATACAATAATGGAATCGGTTTGATGTAGCACTTGAAAAAAAAATGTGCCTGAATATGAAGGTCGATTCCATTACTTCCTTGAGGGTATGCTGCACTTTCGCCCATCATACATGGCCTGCGTATCGTTGGTATTCAGGCACAGGCCGGCAATATGCACTCTATGAAATAATTGCTCTAATTATTATTTGCCCAGTCAACCTGGCCAAAGTCGACTGACATAATTCGTCATTGTTTTACATTAAACATTTCATTCAAAATTAGTGTAGTAAACATTCTCCATACCATGCATACTATAACATTGGAACATACCGCACACGACAACAAAATGCCTTATGTAATTTGCTGAGTGAATAAAAATAAAATCAAAACGATTTATCACAGCAACTTTGTATTCAACATTTGATAAATTAGGAGGCTATCGAATCATCTTTTCTATAAAAAAAAAATTGGCAATATGTCTGAACAGTCATTGTGATTATTGAGCTTGTTACAAGTAAAGTAGGCCGAAGTCATCAATACATAACATAGGTCGCCACTTATTAAACGACAAATTACCCAAAAAATTCACTTCATCAACTTAGGATCTCGGCACTATTGTAACTTTCTAGAAGAATTTTAGCCAATTGAGCTAAAAGTTACTGTCATGGAAGTACAAACCTATCGTTTTTGCATTGTACAGCATTTTATCTACACTGCTTCTAGTATACAGTAAGACAGGTATGTGTAATACGCATATGCACCGCATTATGGATTAGTAGAGTAGATATAGCTCAAAAAAAGGCATAACCCCCCAAAAAATTGCAACAAAAGGTTTTTCAACGGATTTTGGTAGTGTTAGATGTGCTAAATAACATACAAAAAGTCTTACAAAATCCGACCACCGGAAAGTGGTTTTTTTCAAGATGGCCGCCAAAATGGCGCCAATATCATAAAACAGCTACAAACTGTATTGTAATTGCGGATTTTATCATCAATATCTTTATGGGTCAATAAGTCATTGGAGACAATTTTGAATGTGATGACCAATATGAATAAATTCAAAATGGCGTGCAAAATGGCCGCCATGTATAAACAGCCATAAATCTATTATAACTACATAAGCTTTGTTGTTATTTGTTAATGATGTATGTAATTGTAAAAAAAACATCCAGCATTGTCTTATTTATCATTTAACATTTTTGCTATTTTACCTACTGTATGTCAACAAGTCTTTGGAATAGCCTGCTTTAAGAAGCTTTCTGATTGGTTAATTTGTTTTACGTCAATATATTTGACATTAGCAATTTTAGAAAAGTAACACTTAACATGGTAAACGTGAATAAACAGGCATTAATAAATGAAGATGACTTTGAAGTGTCTTTTCACAATCTCTTGGTGAATGAATCTGTTGCGCCCAAGCACTAAAAATAATATATATTTGAAAGAAGTTCTCTGATTTGCATGATTGGAAGTTAAACTATCTTGAGTATATTTCCCGCACGATTAAAATCGTAACGGTACTGGTTTGGTCTACAGGAGCTCGTGCTTCGTACAGGTCATTCCATTCATAGAAAAAGCCTTTTTCTTGGAAAAGGCGTACCTGTCGTTAGCCATAGTAGCCTAGGTCAATACTAACTCCGGCTATACAAAATTGATTATAAGATTGAAAAGTATTCACCTTATTGTAGTAGTGACACCATGTCCACATTTTAATTATTGTTATTTATTCATTAAGGTTATTGTATATATTATTTATATTTAAATGTATTGTATTAAGTATAAATTATTACGTCCATGTTAGATTAATCTTATTAAAATTGTATTAAATAATATAATAATAGTCATAGGCGAGGCCTAGCCTAGGCCTAAACCTAGTGACTGTGTGTGTAGTATATAAAATTATGAATAAAAAGTATAAATAAACGCAAATTGTGAAAGAATATAGGAAGAATAGGAAAGAGATTTTGGAGCAGGAATATACAAAAGTAGTCAATATGCCAATATTGCATTACGTTTTTGTCAACATTTTTGGGCACTAATTGTCAGAGGTCTCGGTGCCACGGCCTACACTTTTCATAATTCAACATCAATGTATAACATAATTCAATCATATTGTTCCATCATATTACTTTATTTAAATATTATCAAATATTTTTAATCATTATTTTATATATTTTCAAATAAATGTCGAAACACTTTTAATTAATAAAATTAAAAATCTGAAAGTAAATTTACGTATTAGATCAATAAAAATGGACATAGTAGTAATCCTTATATATTCAAAAACAAGAATAACTTTTTCAATCTTCTAATCAATTTTATACAGCTGGAGTTAGTTTTGACCTAAGCAAACCTTGCTAAAAAGGTACACTTTCTCCATCAAAAGGCTTTTTCTATGAATGGAATGACCTGTTCGAAGCACGAACTCCTGTAGACCAAACTCAATACCGTTACGATTTTTAATCGTGCGGGAAATCCACTCACGATGCAAAAGAAAAGGTAAAGCCAAAAGAAAACATAAAGCCAAAACACTTGGAGATGAAAAAGCCATTAAAGTTACTCCTGATAGTACCATTGACCCTGTCATTTTTATTCCAAAGATTCCTTGTCATGTCAAATCGGGAGATCTTACATTAGAAGATGCAATGAGTAATGAACTTAGTCTGTTTCCACAATCACTTTTTGGGACTAAACATTTTTAGGAAGGCCAACAAACCACAATTTGTTCAAGTTGTTATAGATCATGCAAGTAAGCTGTCAATTAAAGCAATATATGACACTGTACCGGAAACTGAATGTTGTGTTCTAGATGGAGGCTCCCTTTTACATCACTTTATCATGGAAGAGAGGAGACAGTTACGGCACAATTGTACAGGCATACTCAGAGTTCGTCAGAAGAGAGTATGGATTGGCAACTGTTGTATTTGATAGTTATGATGGGACTCCTTCTATAAAAGACAATACCTATCAAAGAACAGGACAGAATATCCACCCAGATATAAACTTTACGGCTAATACTGAGTTTGATGGCAAAAAGGATGAGTTCCTTTCGAGGCATGATAACAAGCAGATAAGATAGTATAATACATACTCCAAGTATCAAAATGCACGCCATCGTGTCGGGATTCAATATTTAATTCGACATTAATTATGTCATCATCAGGAGATAACAAGCAGAAGTTTATAAATATGCTCTCTGCTGAACTCCAGAAAAGAAATTGTCCTGTAATACATGCAAGGAACGATGCTGACGTGGATATAGTTAGCAGCAGTAGACATTTCCCATCATCATACCCTATACAGGACAGTGACCAGCTCAGTCCTTCAGGATAGTCACCTTGTAGATCTGATAATGTTTAGTGCATGGTAAGTCAGCAATAAAAAGTCAAAATACTAAAAACTGTGGGTAATGATTGCTGGATCTCAAATGAGATTCAAAATTGTTAGGAAAAGCTAAAATTTAATCATACATTACATTTAAACTGTATGAATAATCAAGTTTGCTCAGTCAAGAAAGAAGGGATAGAACAGGGTTTACATCTCCCTGGATACCACCATGTAAGACAATGGTAAACTCATTATCCCATTAGTGGTAATGGTTAGTCTAAATGCAGACATTATGGTGTCATTTAGGTACCATGGTAGGGCCAGTCCAACAAAGAGAGCAATGAAATATGGGATTTGAGATAGATGGTCAAAATCACAGAGAGCATGACATTTATTTTAATTA
>NW_022683522.1:0-828 GCF_011630105.1 Anneissia japonica | reverse complement strand
TGAGTACTGACATTTATTTATCTATTTGCAAATTGCGCCAAAGCAATTACTCGATATCATTCATCAAACATAACATTGAGAAAGCATGATCAAAATCCCGACATGATCTTCTTTAATACAGACCTAACCCTAAAACCACATGCATCCCTCCTATACCGGACTATAACCCCCGTAGCTATCCTAATCTATTAAACTAGACTTCCAGGTGTTGAAAACCCATTAATACCTGTCACAAAAAAAAAAAAATTAAAAAAATCCTCCTATATAAGCCTTAAACATATCCTGACTTCATCCCATCCTAACATGATCCTCCCTTATCTTGTAACTGTACTTTCAACAACTCACATTATAAGATCCGTGATATCTCCATTACGAGCAAATCTATCAAGTTCCCTCATTTTAACATAACCATCAACCCACCATCTCTCACATGCAATTATCATATGTTCCAAGTGTGATTGTGGTTACCACTCTTTCCACACTGCAGTCGGTTTGACCTTCCCAGCATATGCTGGTACCCGTGTGGAGAGAGACAAACGTAGATGTGTCTTGCTTAAGGGCACAAGCGACTTGCACAGCAAGGGCTTAGAACCTCTCATCTCAAGGTTGAGAGTCCGAGTTACAACCGTCGCGCCAACCACTTCTACTATGCAAATGGATATTAAATTTAAAACCAGGAACAAAGAATATGCTAGTATTGCATTAATTTGAACCCAATGAGCAAGTGAACATATAAGCTTTATCACAGCTACTCCATTTATTTATTTATTTATTTGACACACAACACATGCTTGTCAACAGCGAATATAGTGTCCTATTGTTGTAGGT
>NW_022683521.1:0-6433 GCF_011630105.1 Anneissia japonica | reverse complement strand
CTATCAATCACTTGTTTTATTCTTGCATTAATTAAAATACAAAGCCCATGCAAAGTCTGAATCTCGAGGCAGTAAAAGTGAATTGGTACGTCGTGTGTCATTCTATACATAGTCAACTGACTACGTTGCTTGCTATTCTGCAGTTACTCGCTGCTCCCGATGCACAGAAGCTTCGAGGCTGCCACAGACTTTGCGAATCCGCAAAACCGTTCTTCAAGGATGATTATGAATAGTTCATGGTATTTTACCAAACTATCCTGCGTTAAGCAAATTTGCACTCCTCTCTGTTCTGTTGGTGTGAAGATGATTGAGGTCCTCTCTATGATAGGACATTCAAACAGCTCCAACAATGCGCTCATTTAAATTCAAATTAAGTCAACTTTAAGTCTCTAATCATCTAATCATTTTATCTTGTTCTGATTGTTCCTTGTTGTACAAATGTTTTTATACCTTTTATATATTGTATTGTAATTATTGTATTTATGTATTATTGTGCACGGCCCCAGGGAAGAACAACCCTGTGTTGATCTGGGCCTCCGTGGATAAATAAAGTTGAACTGAACTGAACTGAACTAATAAATTCAAAGTGTTTTATGGAACCCCGTTCAGTCAACAATGATTTGGTAAACAAAATGCATCGGGTAACAACATGCATCGGGTAACAGGATGCACATGGTAACCAAATGCATCGAAGAATATGCACCGGGAAATAAAATGCATATGGTAAAAAAATTCACCGAGTAAGAAATACAATGCACCAGGTAACACTGAAATGCATCGACGTGCAAAATGTACCGGGTAACAAAATGCATCGACGAACAAAATACACCTGTTAATAAAATGCACCGGGTAACAAAGCATTTATTATAAATCCACGAATGCTTTGATATAAACAGAAATTATTCTCTTGAAATGACAGTAATAGCTTTAATAAAAATAACACCCAATGTTTATGCGTAGGCCTATTATTTATGCATTATAATTATTATTATTATTATTATTATTATTATTATTATTATTATTATTATTATTATTATTTATTATTATTATTATTAATTTAGACCTGTAATATAAGTGTGCACATGTTTGTGTACGGTTTGTATATGCGGCATTACACAGAGCCAACCTAAATATCTATGTATATGAATAAAGTTATATTGTATATTGTATGATACATTGTATATTACGTAATTATTGCTATACAGGCAAATGTGTGTGTGTTTTTGTTGAATGGTAAATTTAACATAATGCATTATAATATTGCACTAATTAACAATGTTGAACGGAAAGATACATTATTTTCTCTTGTTTTGTATTATACATTTTTATGGTAATTCTATTAGGTCTCTGCAAATCTGTATCGATATCCATTGAGGGTGAGGCTCCATCAGATTTTATATAATTGTTACAGATAACGAACTTGATGAACTAATCTCGGATTCTGTACTGTAATTTCCAGTGATCACAAATTGGGAAAAAATGGTAGCGGGTTATGTGGAATCCCTTGGTTTTAGAGTACCCTGGACTAGAATACGGGAAGTTAGGAATTCAAAGATGAAAGACACATTGAGGCGCATTGTCTGTTCAAGGCCCGAATGCACTTTGGCACACTGGCGACAACCATGAACTTACTGGGTAAAATATTAGTAATTGAATTAAATCAATTAGAAACTATAAAAATCGCAATTTGTCACTGTTTTGTAAACAATTTATGGCTTATTATGGTGATTGATGTTGCTTGTAACCTACATAAACTAATAATCATTATACACATACATACATAATGTAATACATACATGAATTTACCGATACATATAAATTCATTTTAATTAATATTTTATGTGAAATAGGTAACGTGTGAAAACGATAAGTGGTATGAAATTAATTATTTGTGAAGTAATAGATTCTTGATATGGAATCGATTGTCATAAAACCGATAATATGAGAGTATGATTCATATTGATCAACCACGATGTATATTCAATTTTTGGTTTTGTAATCGATATAATTAGTTTGTGAACTCATTTGGTGTATTGTCTCTCCTTGTGTTTCAGCTAGAGGGCTGAAATACAAGTACGCACCGTCTTTCGGATGAGACGTTTAAGCCGTTGGTCCCGTGTGCATTTATGGCCCATGTGCACGTTAAAGAACGTAGTACACTCTTCGGAAAAGAGTAGGGGATTGTCTCCCGGTGTACTGCCCAATCACCACCAGAAGGACCCCACTGGAAATAAGTCTTCTTCTAGACTTTCGTGGGCTATCCTTGGTGTTTACACCAAATAAATCCAATCCAATCCAATCCAATTGTCGATAATACGTGAGTGTAGGCAGTGGTTTGTAATCGATTTATAATGTAGGGCCTAAAATGATATCACACATTTGGTTAGTCAGACACCACACCTTAATGTTCGGGAACAGATTATTAGGGAAGCTAAAAGTGGTTTACATACATCCCTTTATAACTGTGTATGTACACATCGTTTGCTTCGTTGTCTTCATTTGTGATCGCATATTATTTTTTATTTTTTATTTTATTTATTGCTTTTAACATACATATAACAACATAATATAGTATAATGCAATATTACAATAAGAAATCTCATCTTCTAGTAAAAGAAAAACAAAAATTAGCATTACAAAATCCAAAACCAATATAATATACTGTACTGTAATATAAAATAAATTATATATTTATTATTTATTTATATATATATATATATGTATATATATATATATATTAGTTTAATTTTTACTTAATTTTCATTTAATTTTATTTTATATTACAGTACAGATCGCATATTATTGATAACTTGTGAATTGTCACTTACAATTCTTGAAGACTTGTCAAACCACTGAACACACCCTTTTTCAGATCAGTTATTTTGTTATCCCACAAATACCTTCAAAAATAAAGAATAGACAATATAATTATTAAGCAGAAATAAACTATTTAGAGCACAAGAGTAGAGCTAATAGCCTACAGTATAAATTTTTGGTAGTTTGAATCTTGGATTTGTTCTCAAGATTAATAAATATCCACTCCATACTTATCGTTCCGCATTAACAGACTTAGTCTATGTAGGGCGTGTGCATAGGATTGCAATGTAAAAGGAATTCACGATTATAGGCCCTACCTAGGACACATTTCAATGATTTTTTTATTGAAATTGTTAGCCTATGTACTTGGATTAGTTTAAAAAAAAAGAAAAAAAAAAAGAAGAAAAACACGACTTAGGGGCCTACAGTGTATTAGCATTGATCCACTACTTTTGAGTTTCATCTTCAAGGTAGGCCTACAGTACGAATCTGTTTAAGGGACATGGTGATTTTTTTTTTTTTTCCTAACCCGTACGTACGCCTTATTAAGGCGTACGTACGCCTTAATAAGTCGTACGTACGGGTTACATAAGGCGTACGTACGCCTTATGTAACCCGTACGTACGCCTTATTAGACCGTGGGTTGAGGCTCCAAAATCGGCTTAGTTTACGAATTCTGTGACCCACCAATCCAGACTACTTGGCATTCGCACAAAAATGATTTATTAAAACATAAGATAATTGTCGGCAATCGTAAATTTGGGGAAACTGTAACCAAAAATGAGAATTTATCTTCGAAAAAATAATGACGTTCACGAAAGCAGTACCCAATCACAGCACACTTACCATACCTGTTAAGCATTGATGTGACGCTATTAGACAATCACAAGCGTTCTTGTAAACTCGGTAACTAATATAAACAATGTCGCGAGGAAAGTGACAATTTGTAGCAATTTGGACGAAAGTTCTTCGGTTTTAGTGGAATATTTCAATATGATATAAGTATACCAGCCTTTAAATAAAATACATTGGTAATACTGTAGTAGTAAGATTGTAGAGGTAGTAAATCGCATTTCCCGTCTTCCCTCGACTATTATACCGTTGTTTTTTGTAAGCCAAAGGCGACCGTGCTTTACTGAATGTGTATTGTGTTATTTACCTACGTGTATGCATCGTAGGAAGGGCAAGATGTATGTTTATCGACCTTGAAAGAAAGACAGAAATATATAATATAATATTTCGATTCTATTTCTTTTTCTTTTTTTTTTTTCGTTTTGTTTTGTTTTTTAATACATTAAAAAAAATTAAAAGAAAACTGAGACTGAATTACTTCAAAAAATACTGAACACATTGAGGCTGATGTAGAATTTCAAATGCTTTTATTTGCATGCAATGATCAGTATTTCTTGCCATGCCAGTTGAATTTTGTTTAGCTGCTTGAAGACCTTGATAATATGGACCTAATGAATGAATAAAAGTAATTGATGATTCCAATAAGGAGGTAAACAAATAAATATCTAATATAGGTCAGTTCAGCCAGTTGCATCCCATCAGCACTGTCATTATCTCTCTGCTCATTCACTAGGTATATAAATTTAAATACACAACAGTAACCACGAAGGTTGGAAGAAGTTTATTACAAAAGTCTGAATACGTTTATGTGAATATTATTGAAACACTGTAGCACACTGTAGCTGAATATAGAGTTCAACCCAATCCACTTATGAACATGTGTTAAATACTACAGTTATATAATATTATCAATGTAGCCATCCAGTATAAACAGTTTAAAAGAAACTAGAAATAATGACAGTTCTGCTGTATTCAATATCATTTATCAGCAAGTGCTGTTCCGTTATTTTCTTCTTTTCATATTGCATTGTAAAATACCATACAATGCCATTCAAAAAGTAAATGCAAATTTTTATAAAGAAAATAAATGTGTTGTTGATAACTGTTCATACAAAGAAAAATTAAAAAATATATGGTAATATTTCTCAACACAGTGTATGATGTTATATCAAATAGATAACAATATTCATCAAACAGTATACAGTTCCAATCAGATAAGACTACAGTACTTTCAATTGATTCATGCCTACAATATGGCCTGAATTGCCACCAGATACGTATATCCCTCATGTAGTAACAAGGCTTCATCCTGATTTGCAATAGCGGCCTCAACTAATTCCACCACTCAATGTTTCACATCTTACTAATTTCTCAATGGTTACTTCTCTATTAAAAGTACTTAATATATTATTGTTACATGGGAGAACATGACGTCGACCAGGATGCACTTCTTAATTCTTGATTTCAGCTGATGCAGAATGAAGCAAAATTTGCTTTGGCTGTGGTTCATCAACTTCCATTCACTTGAGTCTGTGAAAACTAATTCAAAAGAGAGGTTACTGTGATTGTTTTATGATCAAATGTGCATTTTAATTGTTTCCTTTTAAACAAAGGTTGTTTTCCAAACAAAAAAAGTAACAAGTAGTATCAGTATAATACAATACAATATTAAATGCAGGTGGTGATGTTTAATTGGACATCTAACTGTTGATAAATATTAATTGCTTAAGTCAGTTTTGATACCTATTAATACTATATTTTTTGTTATGATGTGTGAAGGATTCGTATGTAGATAAAGCATACTGTAGGCCTACTAGTATTAATATAATAATTTTGTTATATTCTTTCATGAAGACATTAAAATCAAATTATTCCTGAATGAATTAGTCTAAGCACAGTCACTGAAGGGCACATCCCCTACCCCCAAAAAATGAATTGATTCAATTTGTGTAGTAAACCATTGTTCTTGGTAGATAGTAGTAATTAGTTGTTATATAATTGTACATGGCTATCCTTGAGTTGTCTTCATTTATCAGTTGTTTATACAGGGTCAATTCATTGCCAAAATTATTGTCTTATTATGTTTACTACAATATAACATCATCATATTTGATTCACAATACTGTGGTTATTTTGCTGTCGATAGTACCCCAGTTTGAGAAAAAGGCACTGGCCTTCCTGTCTGTGTGTGTATGTGTGTAGTGTGATAGAGAGACGCTTAGTGCTTCTCAATGAAGTAAAACATATACCATACCATTTTTAACGTTATATGTAACAACACACGTACCTTTAAACAGATTCGGTGGAATGTTGACTACTACTACTTGCACCACTATCCCCGAGAGCCTCTTCAGATAGGCCTGTATGTAGGCTATTCATCAGCTTCGACGGAAACCTCATAGCCACAAGCCTTACTGAGGACTCGTATTAGTTGTTTTCCACAGTTGCACATCCTTAAATTTCTTTAAATGTGAGTGCGTTGACGCTAGAATGACGTGTCAATTGTCTATTCTCAAGACGATAAATAAGAGTAACAGATAAAGATATATTATTTTAGTATCATTGTCAGACATAGAAATTGTTTTTACTCATGATCAGGGACGTAGCCAGGATTTTGAAAGGGGGGAGCCGTTATGCGAATTACGTATGACCCCGGCGGGGTCAAGGGGCGGGCGAATCCCCTTATGAAGTAGCGCACTCTGAACGTTCTTAGGACTGTTTGAGAGGATAAAGTGAAAATTGCAATAGACGCATTTTAAATAAG
>NW_022683520.1:0-547 GCF_011630105.1 Anneissia japonica | reverse complement strand
TTAGAAATTATTCGAGTTAGGCAAAGTCGACTTAGTTTAAAGGCCTGTTTACACTTGCACAATAACGATAAAAAGCAATTGTTCATACAGAAAATAGAACGATTCGATAAAGATTTACTTATATATATGATATATAATGTATATAAGATATTTATGTATATGATAAAATATTTTGACAAATCAATTAAAATGATGTCATACTCTATGTTCTCACACGGCAGCTAACGGTTAGCAGGATCCGGATCCTGCTAACCGTTATTCAAAAAGGGGAAGTGTGCAACCGGCCACCGCCTAAATTATTAAATTCAATTTGTTTTTTTCAATCCAATTAACATTTATTCAATTAATTAATCAAAATACATAAATTAATAAAGTGGACAACATTAAAATTAATTAATTAGAATAAAAAATAGAAGCAAAGCTTGTCTCAATTAGACCCGACAAGACAAAAAGTAAAAAACTAATAATCATAAATGCATATTTAGTATATATACATATATTAATATTTATACACATATCACTTACAAAAATTAATTCGAAAATGGAG
>NW_022683519.1:0-874 GCF_011630105.1 Anneissia japonica | reverse complement strand
AGCTTATTAGGCTTTTGACGTTTGCAAGATTCGAAATCAACACCACCAGTTTCTAATACTCATACCGTATTTAAATTTACAACACTTAAAATGTTAATTACACTCTTATGAAGTTTAAAATCTACACTTTAAAAATCTACAATTTAAATAACGTGTTAGATATGTTACAATTTATTTAAATTACAACATTTTAGATGTTAATTAAACACTTATGAAGTTTAAAATCAACACTAATGAAGTGTTAGATCTGCAACACTTTAATTAAATTACAAAACTTTAAGTGTTAATTACACTCTTATAAAGTGTCAAATGAACACCACAAAGTGTTAAAGATCCTACACTTTCATAAGTGTTGAATATGTAACACTTTTTTGAGAGTTGAAGCAACACTTACGGTGTTGTCCCTGTAGAGACACTTGCTAAGTGTTATATATAACACCTAAAGCGTTATTTTTAACACTTTATTTTTAAGAGTGTTGTTTTGTATTCTCTATTAGATATTAGGCCTATTTGTTATTTTCGACCATTGATGATATTGGCTTGACTCGATCTTAAATGAAATATTTTATCCCAAGCAAATTTAACAAGTCTTAAGCCCTACGTATTTAATTACTTTTAATATTAGTGTATTGCAGCTATTAAAAAAAAGTATAATACTATGAAATTAATTAAAAAATTTACAACATTTTCAGACAATTGATTTTTATAGATGTGTACTGTGTAATTAATTTAAAAAATGTACATTTTCAAACAATTGATTTTTATAGATGTGTATACATCTCGTATCACTTTTAATTGATCTAACTATTGGCCTATATTTTTGGGTCAGGATGAGCTAGACAGGTTTTGACAAAGGTTCGACCATTGTTCGAAT
>NW_022683518.1:0-1519 GCF_011630105.1 Anneissia japonica | reverse complement strand
AGTGGGGCGTCCCCCACTTTGAAAAATGTTCCGCCGGCCCTGTCCTACACATTGCTTGGTCAGTTTTTCAATTTCCGCATCAATACCGGGAAACCAAAAGTAACTGAGGGCCAGCGCTTTCATTTTTACGACCCCTCCATGTGCTTTGTGTAACTCCTGTAGCATAAATATCTGCAATTTACTTGGTATAATCACTCTCAATCCCCACATTAGACAGCCTTCGTGGACAGTAATCTCGGTTTGCCTGCCCTTGTAAGGTGAGAGGTTTGGCAGTTTACCCAACTCAGGCTTCCACCCATTCATTACTGCTTCAACAACAATTGCTAGTGTTGGGTCACACTGCGTAGCTTGTCTGATCTCTTTAACCGTTATTGGTAGCGTCTCAAATTGCGTCAACATTAGTATGTCTGCCATGTTCTCGCTTTTTGTGCTTTCTGCGACTAATGGTACTCGTGATAGGGCGCCTGTGTTAGCATGCTTCTTTGAAGCCTTGTATTCAATGCTATACTAATATCCCCCTAAGAATATTGCGTAGCGCTGTAGTCTCGCTGCTGAAGTTACCGATACGCCCCTTTTGAGGGTTAATATTGCTAGCAATGGCTGATGATCAGTGATCTAGGTAAAGTTATTCCCAGCTAGTAGACATTAAACTTCTTTATGCCCCATATTAGGCTTATAACGCTTCTTTTTCTATTTGGGAATAATTGCGTTCAGCTTTGCTTTAAGTGTGTGAAGCGTGTGCAATAGGCCTGTCGCTCCTGTCTGGAAATTTATGTGAGAGCAATGCCCCTAAACCGTACTGAGACGCATCACAAGCTAGCAGTAAGGGTAAGGTTGGGTCATAATGAGTTAGTACCTTTTCGGAAGTCACCAAATCTTTAACTTTGTCAAGTGCTGCTTGACATTCTTGAGACCAGCTCCACTTTCCATCTTTAAGTAACAATTTATGAAGTGTGCTTAACACTGTAGATAAGTTTGGTAGAAACTTTGCATAATATTGTATCATTCCTAGGAATGCCCTTAATTGACTCACATTCTTTGGCGCTTCAGCATTTAGAATTGCTTCTACTTTGGTAAAATGGTATGGTAAAAAATAAATGCTCAAATATATTTTTCCCCTCTCGAAGTCATTGGCTATAATTAATGGACTAGTTAAAAAAATATCGTAGATGATGGTTTCTGTACTTTTTTTGTAAAACAGATTCGATTTTGATAATTTAAAAGCTTTATCTCAGCGGTCGTCATAATGCGGGTTTCAAATGGTTTGCAATATATTTTGTATATTTTACCTCCATTTTATGTGTGAAATATATTTTTAATGAAAAAGAATTTTTTGATGAAATTAAGAGGAAATGTTTGTTGTACGTTGTTTTTTTATTGTCTAGTGAAAAATAGTCATAGTCCGTTGTTTTCCAGTAAAAATGACATCTGTGTGCTCTAACGCCCGACTCGCGGTCGTTATAGCGCCGAAGTATATGAAACAACGACCACCGGTCGTCATAATGCGGGAAAGATAAAG
>NW_022683517.1:0-1808 GCF_011630105.1 Anneissia japonica | reverse complement strand
TAGGACGGTAGAGGACAACCAAACCTCACTCCAGAACTACTAGTTCTGTCCCCTCACCACAGTCGGCATTTATCAACTAACTTCCGCCCATGGATACATATCCCGTTTTCATTACTTCATTAGTTCTACTTAAATAATCAGCACCTACATTATCAGTTCCTTTAATCACTTTAATTCGGAATCGATATGGCTGCAACGCGAGTGCCCACCTCATTATCCTCCCATTCGCAACTTTGGATTTACGGATACATGTTAGAGGTTGATGGTCGGTTTCAATACAAAATTCCTTACCGTATAAGTATGGTTCAAACCTTTGAACAGCCCATACTACCGCTAAGCACTGTCGTTCCATTACTGAATATTTCTGTTGACATTTATTCAATTTTTTACTTGCATAAGCTACTGGGAACTTTTCCCCTGCAATTTCTTGTAGAAGTACTGCACCTACGCCTGTATCAGATGCATCAGTTCGTAACGTGAATTCTTTATTGAGATCAGGTAGTTGAAGTACAGGGGATCTCGATAACATACCTTTCAACATCTGAAACGATTGATCCTGAGCTTCATCCCATCTAATTACATTTAGTTCTCCTTTCTTTGTACAGTTTGTTAATGGTGCAGCTATGTCTGCAAACTGGGGTATAAACTTACTGTAATATCCTGCTAAACCGAGAAAAGATCTTACCTGTGTTTTTGTGATTGGTCTTTCTGCTTGCTCAATAGCTTTTAATTTATCAGGTTTTGGTCGTACTAGACCTTGTCCAATTATGTGTCCTAAAAATTCAACTTCTTCATAGCCAATGAAACATTTAGTAGGCCTAGCTGTTAATTTAGCACCTTTTAGTCTATCAAATACTACCTTAATTTTCTGTAGATGATCTTCCCATGTTTTAGTATGAATGAGTATGTCATCTATGTAGTTATGTACGTTAGGTATACCTTTTAAAAGTTTCCTCATTACTCTGCTAAATGTGGCACCTGAGTTTACCAGGCCGAACGGCATCATATTAAACTCGTACCATCATGAGTGACGAAAGCTGTTATAGGTTTAGATTCTTCTGACATTGGAATCTGCCAGTATCCCTTGCTAAGGTCAATTTTGCTGAAATAATGATCTTCAGATAATTGAGAGAATATTTCATCCTGATCAGGTACAGGTTCAGCATCAAATATTGTTATGGAATTAATTTTCCTCATGTCACAACATGCTCTTAAAGAACCATCGGGTTTCTTAACTGCCACTAATGGACATGCATAAGGACTATTACTATGAGATATTATTCCCATCCTAAGCATGCTCTGAACTTCTTTACGAATGTCTTCCCGAAGTGCATGGGGTATTGGATAGGGTTTACTTTTAATTGGTTTAGTGTCAGTCAATTTGATTACATGTTTTCCTAACGTTGTATTACCTGGGATATCTGTAAGAGTATCCTTATACTGCAGTAGTATTTGCTTTACCTGATGAGTTTTCGTTTTGTTAAGCCGTGGGTCAATTTTAACGTCAGAAATGTGTTCATTCTGAACCATAGGAGGAAGATGTGTAAGTTTGATTGAAGTTCATATTTACCTACTTCTTGATGTGGTTCATCTTCAAGAACTGAAGTACATACGATCTCATAAACACCCCGTTTATTTGGGTCCATCATCGATGCTGTAGTCTCTCTTCTATGATATTTCTTCAGTAAGTTTGCATGAAAAGTTTTGGTCCTATGGCCAAAATCTATTTTGTAATTCATTGAGCTTACCTTTTCTTTAATAGGAAACGGTCCTTTCCAGTGCATCAATAACTTATTGTTATCCGTGGG
>NW_022683516.1:0-1251 GCF_011630105.1 Anneissia japonica | reverse complement strand
TATTCGTTATTTTAAGTTGCCTTACACTGGTCAATTTTCTAAAGTTATTTGACATAAGATAAATGCATTTTGTAATTATTTAAATATTAAATTAGATTTTTCTTCTTTTAAGCTTAGAAGTTTGTTTTCTGTGAAAGATCCTGTCCCTAGTGGTCGTTCTAACGTTGTGTATAAATTCACGTGCGCAGGCTGTAATGCCTGTTATATAGGCGAAACTGGCCGACACTTTGCAACGCGCACATTTTTAAACATCTTAGTAGCTCATCTCAATGTAAAACCTCATGCAACGAGGATTGTTTCCGTGTATTGTGTTCCGCCTCAACAGCCAACCAAAGAAAAATCAAGGAAGCGTTGCATGTAAAATGGGACACGCCCTCTCTAAACAAGCAACTTTCACACTGTTAATTTAACTTTGTCATTCTGATGTTCATCACTACGTTATCATCTTTATTCATGCCATTCTTTCTTCTTTACAGTCAAATCGTTAAATTAAAAACGCAGTCATGATGTCTGTTCAAATAGCTATGGTTCAATTCCCATTTATTAAAAATACAATGCTTCACAGTTGTTCACTCCCTTTATATAATAGATTGCATGTTAGCAATCGTTACACTGAAGATGGCGAAGGATTTACCGAAACATGTCTGTTTTGTACCGAGTTTTATAATAAAATTCATTAGGCCTTGCCTATATGGTATTGCGGTTGAAAAATATTGCTACTACAGATATGTTGCTTCATATAAGATAAGGCGATAGCCAGTGTTGGTACTTATAATTGGGATCTATTGGTATGTTTCTGTCTCTTATACAACATACATATATATAGGCCTATATGTATGTATGTGTGTGTTATATAGGAGCCTATATATACATATGTATATATATATTATACTGTTGTATATAGTAGATAAGCACTGTTATTATTTATATTTATGTATATATAGATATTTATTCAAAATTTATTACTGTACAACACTACAGGAAAATCTATATGATAACTAATATCCTATATTTATAGTCACTCAAATGGACTGTATTTGTATGTGTGATTTTGTACTGAATAAATATACCCAAATATATATTAAAGTACCACTTAATTGTTTTGTCAAGTTTACTTAAATATAATGACAGCTTCATACTTAGTGAAGAAGGGAGTTGTTTTCAATACTACAATACAAAATACAATTTAATGTAACCTTATTTATCAATGTACAAAACATGAACATGAAAAAAGTTTTGAATAACAACTTC
>NW_022683515.1:0-561 GCF_011630105.1 Anneissia japonica | reverse complement strand
GCGGTATAGAAATGACTAGGAATCCCCCTCTTTGACATATAAAATATAAAACACAGCTCACAAAGTTGTAACACAACTCAAAAATAAACTTTTATTCTGTATAAACTTCAACAAGAATCCGGTATCAAAACAATACAATAACATTCACATAAACATGTGTTTCAAAAAAGGGCTCCAAAAAGATAACACTATCAGCTTATATATCTTAGCTCCAACTCCATTCAAGAGCATTCTATATTGCTTAAGTTCCTCATTAGTCACCTTACATCATAGTTAACCAATTATGCTTATTTGCCTCTATAGTATCTAAATTCTACTCCTGGATTCTACATGGTGTCCTGTGTTCCTATAATTACCAATAAGGTTTACACTGTTTTTTGATAAATTAAATGTTATTCTAGAATGTTCTATGTATTAAATATGTTAAAGTAAGGCAAGGAATGGTAATTTATTACAATAATATATATAATATATATAATACATATTTAATATATAAAAATACAATATATATAAAATATATAATATATATAATATATATATATTATATATATATTATTTATA
>NW_022683514.1:0-1981 GCF_011630105.1 Anneissia japonica | reverse complement strand
GCATATCACATGTTTTTACCAAATAAAATTTGCGAATCTGGACCGGCTTAAAGCTCAGTACAAACAAGTCTCCCTCCAATTAAAGACCAATTTTGGGACCGGGGTTTTCATGGTCTTTAGCAGCTTTAGTCTCTCATTAGAATAATCAAGAAAAAAAAAAAAATTGTTAATTTGGGACCACAGAATAGTGGTCTTTAATTACACCATAGTATACACATCTTTTTTTTACTATGTATATATTAATATTAATAATAATATAATTACAAGGTCTTTAATAGAGCATTACAATATATTATTTCTTACTGTGCTATTTCTTGTTTCCTTATCTAAGATCCTTTGTTTCAATAACTTGATGAGAGATGTTACGTTATAGAATTCAGCTTCTTCTAGGACACCTAGAATGCAAAGTAATAAACGATTTTTGTTTATTTTATTCACTTGTGAAACTTGAAAACATCATAAGTAATTAGGATCATTATCTTGATCAAATGATCATTAACTATTTCATCCTCCTTTACATCCTCTTCCTTATCATTATCATCATTATCTACATCATTAATGTACCTCTTCATCTTCACAATCCTCATCTTCATCCATCCTATCCTCATCATCTTTATCAATACTCATCATCATCACCATGACTACAGTATCATCATTCATTACCATCCACCTTATCCCCATTATAATCATCTTCATTATCACCATCCTTACCATCCTCATCCGTGTCACCATTATTCTCCACCTTATACTCCTCATCCACAACATCATCCTGGGGTAGGTAGTGCGTGAGAGTCTAACCATGGTTGGGGCCGGCCGAGGGCAGAAAATTGTGATAATATGGACCTCTCTGGAGTGGATCAAAAGTTTACCCTGACTATTGCACAGATGGGGTCCCAGATTGGGTGAGGTCATGAGAAGAGAACGTACAGTAATGTTTGCTTGTTCCATTGTTGGAAGACAAATTTTAGACGTGGGGTGGGCGGGTGAGGGAGTCCTGTGGTCTTCCTTCAGAAAGTTTTGTTTTCTAGATGCCTAGATATGCACTGTCGTACATTATGGGACGTCTGTTAATGTATGAATACACTCTAAATTCATACAATAGTTTTTCCGACTTTACTACGGACAATTTACAGTATAATTATGAAGATGATGATAAGGAGGAGGAGAAGGCACCGTATCTAGGTGTTGACAGGCTTCTGTGCAAGATTAATTAACAGGCCCTTTGATATGATATTAACCGAGGCCCATAGCCCAAGTTTGTCGTCACAATTTCAATGCACATAATCGGACATCAGTAATTATCTACAATTTATATGATCTCAACTGTGATGAAAATACTGTATTATATTACTGTATATCCAAAATTTACGTTATATGCATGTACGGAAGTGAAAAGTTTAACCTAAAATTTTGATATATGTTTCATGTTGTTTATCGAATGGTCTTAATTGATATTACATTCTAATATGACCACAACATAAGGAAGAACACTTTGTCACCTTCAAAATTCAGACCCATAAAAATTTATATTTCCTTAGGCCTAAAGGAAATCCACTCTTCAAATGTTTAGCATAGACAGGTACACAGAATTTATATTGACTGTCAATCTCATATATCCAAATTTTGGAAAATTACATTTCATGCAAGCACGGATGTGGGAATTTTGTTTTATGTTGTTTGAATTGTAATAATATTAGTTACAGTCTAAAATGACTACAACATAAGGAAGTCCATTTCTTTAATGTTTATTAGCATAGCACAAGAAATTCTGATTGTTTATTAGTATCATTATACATGTTAGATCTAATTTCCAAAAAAATACATTTTAAGTGCATGCGCCGACATGGAACATTTAAAATAATAATCTTAGTTAATAATATGGTTCTAAAATTCATCTTATGACCACAACTTTTAAGTTGTAACTACTTCTTAAAGAAAACATTATAATGCAATTCTTTCAAAAAGTGTACCCTGACCATAA
>NW_022683513.1:0-786 GCF_011630105.1 Anneissia japonica | reverse complement strand
GTTTTATATAGCGCACATATCCATCTAATGTAAGATGCTCAGGGCGCTTGAAATCATTATTTATAAAAAATGACTGAAGTACGAAACTATTACGGCATGGGATGAAGTCATTGACCTCCACAGAAAAGTTGTAAATGTATTCCCAATTCACTCACAAACGTTTACAAATCACAGTTGTGAGTAGATTGGATACCACTTAGCATTTCCTATTACTAATAAGCATATGGAATATAAAAAAATTATATTAACAAGAAAAATGTATAAATTGATTTAATGTACTACTGTCATTGTTGATTACTTTTGTAATCAATGGCGATGTTTGGGGTAGGGGTTAACATTTAGGTTCGTAACTCATGATTTATTGGATGGATTTGCATGATGTTGATATCAACATGTAGCCTGTAGATTTTTCAGCCATTCAAATTGAAAACGTGTGCAGAAATTTACGTATCTAAAGGTCAAAAGGTCGTTGACCTCTGTAGAAAAATGCAAATTCTTCCCAAAAAACATGGCAGATATTCTTTATGACTATATAATGGAAATATATAGTGGGCCGTGTGAAAGGTATGTTAAAAGTTTCCCACACACGAATAAAATAAACGAGCGGTTGCTTCAAACAAGGTATCCATTCGTAGAAGTCTTATGAATATAAGCCTATCCAGGTGAACATAAAAGGGTCGGGACCAGGACATACATTCGAATTTAGATTAACAAAGATTGAAATACAGACACAATACATAGGTCTAGGTCTAGAGTCCAGTTAGAATATGTATTTATATATCGAAA
>NW_022683512.1:133704-136182 GCF_011630105.1 Anneissia japonica | reverse complement strand
GTCTTGTGGTACAATAATTGAAAACAATTAGTATTGATATACCACAAAACCTCGAGTAGAAGCCCAATGGGCTTAATCTTGAGAAGAAGCCCATCTCAAATTGAAGCCCCCTCTTTAGTTTTCAAAAGTAGCCTCGAAAAGAAACCCATCTCGAAAGAAGCCCAGGGCTTCAAATTGAGGTTTGACGGTATTTAGATCAAATAAATAAACTTAAAAACTTAAATATCTGAGCTCTGTTAAAGAACTGTAGCTTAATATTAAATTGGGTTTTATTATAAATATGAAAATATTAAATTAAACATAATAAATGTTATAATTCTCTAGATAGGGAATGATGAGCCACGCTTTTAACAAAGTATGTAAAAAGTTTCGTAAAAATTAGAAAAAAAAAAGAAGAAATTATTGACCAAAAACATTTACTTTACTGTCATATTTGAAAGGTGATGGTGGACAGACTTGGCCTTGATAGGATGGAGGTGTTGTCACTCGTTGATTATTGATGTTGTGTTGGGGAGCTTGGTGTAAACAACTTTGCTCGTACGATGAACAGGCATCATTCAAGGAGTACACTGATGAAGCAGGAGATGGAACTAAATGACGATCTGAAAAATAATCATCAAATTTGTATATACTTTTAAACTGTAATATTTATTGTAATATAATTTACGGTATAATTATGATACAATCATCCTTCAAAAAGTTGTGTAATGTAGAAATTTTTATTTAATTTGTTCAATATAATTTATAATTATAGTAAAACATAGTTGAGTATTCTACTTGATGCTTATATGTTTTAAACAAACATTAAACTTTTGATCAAAATAGTTTGTCAATGATTTTTTTTAATGAATGTCCGTGGTCAAATCAGCATAATGTTGCTAAACACAACAGTTTTACTGAAAGTGTTGCAATATGCAAAATGCATAGTGGAATGCAAGGTCAAAACCTGGCATGGACGGATGGATGAATTTATTTGGGGTAAACACCAAGGATAACCCACAAAGTCTGAAGACCTATTCCAGTGGGGTCCTTCTAATGGTGATTGGGAAGTACACTGGAAGACAACCCCTACTACTTTCTGAAAGTGAACACATGGACCATAATGCACACAGGGCCAATATCCAAAAGTTGCATTTCAGCCCTCCAGCTAAAATACACAGAGAGCAGCGATGGGAATTGAACCGGGGACCATGAGATTTCCACGGTTCAGCACACACCAGGGGCGGATCCAGAAATGTCCAAAAGGGGGGGCCGGAAAGGGGGGCCGAAAGTTGGGCCGATTGAGACAACACTGTCGTAGGGGGTCCGGGGCATGCCCCCGCGAACTTTTTGTGTTCTAGACGCCCGAACATAACATTTGAGGCATTCTGGGCTATCATTTTTTTCTTTTTCTCTTTTTTTCTTTTTTTTCTTCTTTTTTTTACCTCCCGAAAGGGGGGGCCGGGGCCGGGCCGGCCCCCCCCCTAAATCCGCCCCTGCACACAGTGGCTACCACAAGTTTAGCTGAAGCTGCTCTCATGTTGTTTATATTCTGTGCTAGGCTGAAATTGCTGAATGTCTGGATATTCCATCACCAATCAATCTATTAAATTTTAATTTTCATTAATTTATTAGTACACTGTGAAGACTAGATGCCATATTTTGCTTTTTATTGTTACAGTAACTGAAAAGAACAAGTGAACACGGCCACATGCCTTTTTGAAATAATCAACTGTTAAACCTTTTGAGGCTGACTATGGCATAAAGAACATTAAATTAGCTTTTAGGAAGTATAGTTTTTAACATCAGTCAATAATAATACAGATAGGAAAGGCTGAGAATAATGTAATGATGAATTAGAGTTTGTAGTAGCCAATCACATTAATCTAACACAGGATCAATTTCCAGTGTGCTATATACTGGTCTCAACAAATTGGTATTTAATTGGAGAGGGCATTAAAGGGAAAAGCCATGTATTACACTATTCATTTCCTTAAGCATTGAGTTTTACAATTAAACAATACATTATTGTACATTAACACAAAACAAAATACAAATTTGCTATACAATATACTGTACTATGTTGGTAAACCAATTTTTTGTCGTTTTAAATGATTACATTAGTATTTCAAAATTTCCATCTGTGCAATTTATAAAGTCTAAATGACATTTACCTTTCTGTAACAGATTTTGATGACCGAGGGCGCCCTTGTAAACATTGCTTCCAACCCGGTGTGTGACTAAGCTTCATTTGATTTGTCTTTTTAGTTATGTAGTGGGGTCATGACCCCCCCACCCCCGTCAGCCAAGTGTTGCCCATTTGGATCATTACAGGACTGCTGCTCTTCCGATGATGGTCACAGTCTGCATATACAGTACTGATTACAGGACCTTCTACATCTCCTCGCGTGGGCCACGAGAGTGATTGGCGTGGGACTCGCGAGTGATAAGCTAATGAATAACTAATGACTAAGTGACCTATATGACATCTGTTTATCC
>NW_022683512.1:112861-132270 GCF_011630105.1 Anneissia japonica | reverse complement strand
AGATGAATGTGTTGACTTACTACGTCTAATAAAAACAGACAACGGTTACGTAAATAATAATAAGACGATTGTTTTATTTGGGAATTACAAACTTAAACGATTTTATTTTTTCTAAAATTAACTACTGCATGCAATTATTGTTCTATACTCAAAATCTATTAATCAACCACGCCTGAAAGACTCTTCGTACTAATAACAATAGAGACAAAGGAGTGTATTCAGATTACGTAAAAGCACGCTTGGATATGTCGTGATGGAACTTTAGTAAGAGCATGGTAAGAGATTATGAATAAACAACTTTACCCGCCCACGTGACCGTTCGTGGACCGCAAGTTCCGATTTTTACCAGGAAGTGTATGCCGAGTAAAATCATTCACGCGTTAATTGAGCACTCGCAGAATAATGGCCCACGCTTTTTACTCGTGAAACACACGCACGATCCACGCGAGGAATGTAGAAAGTCCTCTAGTCAGTACTGTATGATGATATGAGAACGAACCACCATGCACTTTGTTTTTCTATTTGATGTCACACACATTTCTTTGGCGCTATGCATAAGTAGAGGTCAAATATTGATAATCTGAGGGGTACCATACCTGTCACTGTACATTACATGGCTGTGGGGAGAATCTTCAGATCTACAGGCCACACATCCTGTCATCACAAAATGGCTACAGGTCTTGTCTCCCAAACCACTATTCAACAAAATAAATAATTAAAATTATTATGATAAATTTTGGGAATAAACAATCAGTTACTGAAAACATTAATATAATATTATTTTAAAACAATTAAATAAAAATAGTAATAATATTAAAATAATATCCATTAACACTTATTTCAAAACAAATCTATTTAATGCATGTATTAGTATTAATAAAAAGAAAATAATGAATTATCATTAATCTGTCATATACTCTGTCTTACCTGTTTGTTTCTTCAGCATCACTGATGGACACACCCTAGAAGTAAGCTGTAAAGGATTTAACAAATATGTTAATTATATGACAATAATAATAATAATGGTAATGAAAGGGTAAAGTGAATCTAAATTAATTGCTAGTTAGAAATCAGGTCCAGAATTTGCTTCTTCATATCTATGATAACTGTTTTTTGCTTGTTGCTAATAAAACCTCACACAAAGAATACATGCTAAAAATTAAATCTTAGCCACACTAAATTGTCCACAGCAAATGGCATCAAAATCAACTCTAAAATTATTATCATCATTAATAATAAATAATTGTGAAGCTGAAACTCCTGGTAGAAAGATACTTGCTTTGCTATCCCAGGGTCATGGGTTCAGTTCCTGTCACGGAAACAGTTATTAAAGGACATTTTCAATACAGTAATTTAAACAGCAAATGGCATCAAAATCAACTCTAAAATTATTATCATCATTAATAATAAATTATCTAGTGAAGCTGAAACTCCTGGTGGTAGAAAGATACTTGCTTTGCTATCCCAGGGTCATGGGTTCATTTCCTGTCACGAAAACAGTTATTAAAGGACATTTCCAATACAATAATTTAAACTTTTAAACAGATGTAGCACAGAAAATATATTCTCTAACAACAAACAGCTTACCAAGTATCTATTACTACTACTATTATAATTATAAAAATATGTACCTTAAAAAAATTATCCATCAAAATTATGAAATATGAATAATCGTAATTCAATAACAGAGTGATGCAAAATGGACATGGTTTTTTATCAAAATAGATATTGACAAAGCTCAATAATTCTTTATGAGTTTCTAAGGAGAATTATATATTTCAGTATTCATAAACATTTAATAAGATACCTTTGATTTGAAAAGTCACATAATAAATGCATATCCTTCCGGTAACGGAGTGACGGTAACAGAGTGACATGCAGTTTGTTGAGCATACAGTAGTGCAGTACAAATCTCAACTGGTATTGCAAAGTGAAATTGTACACAATAGGCCTATAGCTAGCATCATTCTTATTTATTTTTGTTTTACCCTGCATTTTTCAATGGTCTCTGAGAAATGATACCAGCTATCTCTATTTTCCATGAACACAAATGGTAACGATTGCACTATTTGTGATTTGCTAACTATACCATAATTATCAGTGCAACTTTTTACAATAAAGATAGTTGCTTTCTCATCAAATTTGTGAAGATGTACAGTACCATGCATTACTGAAATTCCTGTTTATTATCAAGTACTTCTGCATCCTGTGCAACATTATTCTACCAAAACAAAATCAAGGCTTGATTGGCTAACTGTGTTATTGAGTATGGATGTAGTTTTTTACATAGTTGATAAAAATTGATAGTTTAAAATAGAAATTTGGTTTAACAAAGTTTTTAGGTGCTGGCTTGTGATTTGAGGCAAGCGATTGCACTTCCCAATACTGAAATTTCTTAGTAGACATTACTCATTTTAATAGATTCCACCATATGTCATTTAGTAGATTTAGCCCTACTGACTATTGAACGCCTACTAATATGTAGGTTTCAGTAAATTTTCAGTAGATTTTAGTAGTTTTACGCTTTACTAGCATATTTCGCGGAGGTCTTCAATAACAATAAATATTAATAAACTACATTACCATCTACCTATCAGTGGTCTACTGATAAAGTACAAATTTTTCTATCAGTCCCCTTAATAGATAAACAAAAACTACAGAATCTGATATGTTAATTTCATCTAATTATTGGGCCTACATAATATCTTCTTAAATAGCTAGACACAAACCTACTTATAAAATTATGAACTTAAAATTATAAATTGATAACAACTATTTAGCACATATCTAATAATAGATATATTACTATTGCCAACCCTTTGTTATGCCCATCTATTTAAGTCTAATAAATACCAACTACAGTAATAAATAGATATGTATAAACTGTTAATAAACTATTTGTGATCTATCATCAGTAGACAAAGACTACTAAAGTTACTACTAAGGTAGTACCAAAGGAAGAAATCCTTAGTAGACATGAAATGAAAATCTATTAACAGCCTATTATCGTCTACAAGAATAGAGCTTTGCCTAGAAACTATCTATGTCTACTAAAAAATATCTGTATAGGGACCACGCTATCACTCACCTAAACTGCTCTTCAGGGATGTGAAAAAAATAGAGCACTTTGGGTATGAATCACTCACCTTAATTTCTAATAAAAAACCCAAATACGATGGCAATTAATTCTTTCTGCTAGGATGTATTTGTTGTTGCTTTTAACTCCAACACCACTTTTAAGTCTACAGTAGTAATTATGTAAAATATATACAACTATCTATTACACAGAAGCTTAAATTCCCCCTCCGAAAACAACCATTCGCCTAAACAAAATTAGGTGTGTGTTTGTTAATAGCTCACCTTAAGTAAAATATATATTTGGCGGCCATCTTGGATTTCTGCAACCGCTAATGGCTATAATTAGTGAAGCAGAAAATCTTGGTAGAAAGATACTTTCTTTGCTATCACAGGGTTCTGGGTTCAATTCCTTTCACAGAAAAAATTAAAAAACAACATTTCCAATAATTTCAACTTTTAAACAGATGTAGCACAGAAAATATATTCTCTACCAACAAACACTTAGGCCTCATAAAACAAATTAGTTTATCACCCTATCAAAGAATAAAAACTGATGAGGGAGGGAGGGGTCTTTTTTTTGCCAACCCCGCCCCCATTTTACCAATGTTCACGAGTAAATCAATGGTTAGGGACAATATAAAGAAAGTCATAGGAAAATAATCAATTTTAGGTATATTTTAAAAATATGTTTTTGTTGTACCATTAAACAATTTGCAAGAATTCCTGAGCTTTTCAAGTGAAAAAAGATGGAAAAACAACAGTTTTAAATAAAAATATAAGTTGATTGAAGAAAAAAAAATCATAATTTCCCCAAAAGTGATGAGGGGAGGGGGGGGGGGATAAATTAATAATTATGAGGCCTTACCAAACTATTACTACTACTACATTTCCAAAAATATGTACCTTAAAAAAATGATTCATCAGAATTATGAAATATGATTAGTAACTTCGGTATACAGAGTGATACAAAATGGACATGGTTTTTTACCAAATATTCATTGCCAAAGCTCTATGAATTCTTTATATGATTTTTTAAGGATAATTATATATTTCAGTATTCATAAACCTTTTATGAGATACCTTTGATTTGAAAAGTGGTTGATACAATAATGACATGACATAATTAATGCATCCTTCTGGTAATGGAGCGACGGAACAGAGTGACATGCTTGGTCATGCATCACATGGTGTGTGTTTGTTAGCTCATCCTTTAGTAAACTATATATGTTGTACTGTAGTTAAGTCGGTTAACACTGCACTGCCATTGGTCCTCAGGGCCCCAGTTCAAATTTCCAATTAGAATGAGGACAGATAAAAAATTAATATTATTATTAAGATACTCTAACAACTGTGCTATGAGGCCACACTACCTAGTAGGATTTAGTTAACCCCATCAATCATTAGTATCTTTGTGTTTATTTACTATTATTCACAATTCAGAATTGAGATTTTAAGCATGTAATTGTAGTAATTACTATGCCATTCAAAGTCACTTTTGATTTTTTCTTTTGACTGTTTTTGTTGTGATGCTCTTTCATTAGGTTGACTTTACAATAATTTTTAAAACAAAATTCAAACAAATTAACACAAAGAAATAAAATGCTCTATTACCTCTTTACTGTTGTTGTTGTCTTGCTTAGGTCGTTCTAATCTTTAAGAAGAGCGTTCGTTGAGATCCGCCTATAACTATAGACCGGTGAGCCTATCTTCATAGAGTGTAAGACTATGGAGTCCCTTGTTCGAGAAGCAGTAATGAATCGTATGGAGAAAAAATAATTTGTTTTCACGTCATCAACATGGCCCTAGAGCAGGTCGCTCTTGTTGTACAGAATTGTTAGAGGTCAACAAGTGGACAATATGGATTGACGATAATGACAGTTTTGACTGTGTATTCTTAGACTTCAAAAAAGCCTTTGACAGTGTCCCTCGGACCAGCGAAGGACACACTTAGGAGATTTGAAGATTTAAGATTGAAGCATTTCTTTCAGGCAGGTCTCAACGTGTTGTAGTAAATGGAGTCAAATCTGCCAGCATTTCAGTTTCTAGTGGTATTCCTCAGGGAAGTGTGTTAGGTCCAGTGTTATTTAACATCTTTATAGATGACCTCCCTGATGGTATTGACTCTCATGTAAAAATCTTTGCAGACACTAACAGTTTTTAGAATAGTTAACAATCTCGCATACGCTTTTGCATTACAAAACGATATTGACAAGTTTTATGATTGGTCCTTGCTATGGCAAATGCCATTTAATATAATAAATGTAACGTTATGCACCAAAATTTCCAATATTGTATGGGCATAGGCCAGGATAGGAACATTTTGCAAAATGTCAATAAAATCATGGACTTAACTCTTAAAGCTAATAAGAAATTGGGGTTGATCAAACGTTTTTTTCAATACTTGGATAGGAAATCCTGTTTTCATCTTTACGAAGTGATAATCAGACCCTGGCCTAGAATATTGTAGTCCAGTGTGGCAACATATTTTTCATCAGGATTGTGACAAATTGGAAAAAAGTCCAGCAACAAGCGACGGAAATGATTTGGGAGTTTCGATCGAACAGCTACGAATCACATCTAAGCATTTTAAATATTCCAACCCTACATTTTAGAAGATTGAGGTCTGCATTAATTCAAGTTTTCAGGTTATTTACAGAATATGATAATATTGAAAGTACCCAATTTTTTAAGGTAGCAGAAAGTTTGAGGACAAGAGGTCATAAATTGAAGTTGGCAAAAGGCTTTGCTAGACTAAGAGTCCATTAGAAATTTTTTTCAATTTACATTGTTAATTCATGGAACAATCTGCCAAAGAATATTATTGAGTCTGAAACACTGAATATATTCAAATCTCGATTGGAAGTGCATTGGTGTCGTCACCCGCTGAAGTTCACCCCTACGACCGATTCAAGGATTGTCATGTACAGAGGGACACACAAGCCTAAGGACTTAATACGTCTCAATAGCAAGGTAGAATAATAATGATAATATTAAGTATAAAAATGATGATTATGATAAAGATTATGATTATGTTTAAGCCAGGCTCTGGAGGGAATTAAATTATAGCTTTTTTTTCTCAGTTTTTAAATATTCAAAAATGTGTCTCATTAACTGTTCTCAAGGTTTTTGTTAAACAGCCTTTTGAGTCTTAAAAAAATCAGTTGTACAACTTATCAATTGTGTTGTTCATCTGGAGCCTGGCTTTATTGATGGTGATATTGATGAAGAGGATGATGAAGATGATGCTGATGATAATTGTATTGATGATTGTGTATTCAGTATCAGGCGATGTCTGAAGTATAAACATGCTGTATTATAACAGCCAGTCACAAGACAATAGATGGATTTAGCGATTGGCATCACGTGACCTAACTTGGGTGTTGGATATAAACAGTCCACTGACACAGCAGTGTTTTACATGGAGATTTACAGTATATCTTCTATTCAATATTTTCTATGTGATGTAATGTATGCGTTGCAAATGATATAATAAATTGAATTGAATTGAATCGCGGCCGTCCCTTGTTTATTGCTGTTAATAAGCTCATCATAATTCCTAGCAAACTATACCAAATTGATTGGAAATTAAACTTTAGAATTTTGCCTTAATGTTTTGCTAAAGCTGCAAACATTGAGATTTTTAGACAAATGTTTGGCCTAGGCCCCTGCACATCTACATATTTAGGTATGCATGATGGGCTTCGACCCACGAACTACGCTGCGATGTTAAGGCCAGCTTTATGGTTTATGAAGGATCACTTCAATTTCGAAGCGTACATTCAGGAGAACGCTAGGATAAGTAAATAAACACTATTTTGAACAATCGTATTGGCTTTCTTAGCCATTTATTACCCCATGCTATCACACTGCAATGTTTTTCATGTATACCCAAGTTCGGTCATGTGACCGCCTGTAAACAGTAATCATCGCTAAAACCCTCTATTGGTTTTGGATCTGTAAATTTTCAACAACATTAATGCATTTTGTTTGGCTCGCAAAAATAACATGAACACAAGAATGAAGCACTTCAAAGTAACTTACATGCAGCTGTTCTCACGTTTCCATGGCTTGTAATTTTGTTTCACAGACCTATCCCACATCTCTTTCAACCTCAGTTTGAGTAAGTTCACCATCACGTCGAAGGTCAATACTCAGGTGGGCCTTGCCTATGCTTTAGAACTACAGTAGATGCAAATATAGAGAAATTATTCAATGTTTGCCCTATATGTAGTGTGCTATTTGCATTTTTATCTGTTTTTTTCAATTATAATGTTTCAGATTTTTTTCAAATTTTTTTCATGTTAATTTTCATGTTAATTTATGAATTAAAATAGATATATAAACAAACAATATGGAATGCAAGTTTTGTAAAAGTCTCTATAAGACACAGATTTTTGTGTTGCTCATTCAATCAGATTGTTTCGCTTAAATATGGTTTAGAAGATTTAGTCTTTATTTTTAGAGGTGAAGCGTTTTTCCGCAGCAGTCCACATGCTTAATAGTTGCTGCTGGGGAGAGAAGCAATGCAGATAAAGTGCTTTGCTCAAGGAAAGCCAAACACACAGCAAGGGATTGAAACCCTGACTTCATCAACACTTTTCTTGACACTCTACTTAATAAACCAATACATTTTTTTTTTTTTTGAAATACCAAGATGGTGTCCAATGATGGGTAGTTTTACCAGAATGTGTACCTCAAGACAAAAACTGCATCGGGTCCAGCCATCATCAGGGACAAAAACAACTCCCTCAGACATTGGCTGCTGAGGGGAGGGTGTTGTGGTTACCCAGCAAGACAAACAACGGATGAACTAAGGGAGGATGAGATCTTCGAGTCAAATGTCAACCATGTTCACTTTAAAGAATAGGCTTTAGGTTATTATCTTTTTTCAATACAGAATCATTAGTAGCTGAACTGCCAGAATCAGAACTGAAGCCAAAACCACCATCCACTTTTGCTTTCTATTTGATACGACACGATCATTACTTGGCGCTATGCATATAGAAATAGTCAAGGTTCTGGTTCTGGTGGGCAAAAATTTAGGAGTATAACAGGTCAAATATGATAATTTGAGGGTAACACACCTGTCACCATGCATTGTGTGGCTGTGGAGAGAATCTTCAGATCAGGCCACGCATCCTGCCAGCACACACTGGCTACAGGCCTCTGTCTCCCAAATGCATTATTCAACAAATTAAATAATTAAAATGAATATGATAAATTTTGGGAATTAAATACATCTGTTCCTGAAAAATATTAATAATAATATAATTATTTAAAAAATAAATAAAAATAAGAATAATATAATAGTAATTTTAGAATAATAACAATTTAATGCTTATTTCAAAATAATAATCTACTTTTGAGAATTAAAAAAAAACTCTGGACTAGAAAAGATTAATATATTATAATCATTTAAAAAAAAAACAAGTGAAAATAAGAATAATAATAGTAATATTAAAATTATATCCTTTAATACTCATTTCAAAATAAGAATATATGCATGTAAGTATATAAAAAATAAATAATGAATAATCATTAATCTGTCATATACTCTGTCATATACTCTGTCTTACCATTTTGTTTCTTCAACATCATTGACAGATTCGTTAGAAGTAACCTGTAAGGGATTAAACAAACATGTTATTAATAACAATAATAACTTCAATGATGGTAATGGAAGGGTATGTTTTTTTACAAAAATATATATTGCCAAAGCTCTATGAGTCCTTAATATAATTTTCTAAGGATAATTATATATTTCAGTATTTATTAACCTTTGTTTTTAAGATGCATCTGATTTGAAAAGTGGTTGATACATAATTATGACATGACATAATTAATGCATTCTTATCCAGTACTGAATGACATGCAATTTGTTGACCATATGGGCAATACAAATCACAACTGGCTGTGGTAATGCATCTGAAATTGTAAACAAGTACCATCCTACTATTATTAGTAATTCTTCCTTATTTTACCTTTGCATTTTTAATGGTCTTTGAAAAATGATACACATCTATTATCCATGAATGCAAATGGTAACAATTACATTATTTATGATTTGCTAGCTATACCATAATTATCAGTGCAATATTTAACAACAAAGACAGTTGTTTTCTCATCATATTTGTGAAGATGTACCACGCAGTACTCCAATTACAGTTTATTATCATGTATTTTTGTAACATGCGCAACATATTCTACCAAAAAAAAAAAAAAAAAAAACAAGGCTTGATTGGCTAACCGTGTTACCGAGGATGGATGCAGTTCTTTGGATAGTTGATAAAAATTGATATTTTAAAATATAAATCTGGTTCAACGAAGCTTTTAAGTGCTGGGCTTGTGATTTGAGGCAAGCGATTGCACTCCCATACACCATCACTCACCTAAACTGCTCTTCAGGGGTGTGAAAAAAATAGACCACATTGGGTATGAAAATCACTCACCTTAAATCTAGTAAAAAAAAATCATGTGGAGTGGATGGTATTCCAGATTAGAGCAATGTTTTATTGAAAACTTGTATATTTATATTATGGTCAGAAATGCCATTGCAATGGCATGGCGTCGAAAATTATGTTCACCATAAATACTAGACTTGGTTCCAGTCCCTAATCTTTGTCTTAATCAGTTGAAATGCTTAAGAATAAATCGATTTTGGCACAAATGGCGTTCCATATTACTTATTTGCATGGCGTTCCATAGTATACTTTTTCTGGGATTAATTCTCATCAAAAAAGTTTCTCAACATAAACTGACGCTGGTGGCGCTTTCCGAAATGGGCTAATGTACAACGCCTTTACATTAGTTCTGGCCTCGTTGGTACCATCATCATTTTATCTAGAGACGAATCTCATAGGCCCAGCTCGTCCCGTCCACTACACCAGCTGTAGGTGGTTAATTCATGTTTCGCCGCGCTAATCAAATTTCTCTTTGCTCTTTGGAATAGAGACGGGCTGCTCCTCTTTTTGGTGACATTCACTTGTTTTTAAAAATACTTAAACGTACCAGCGACAACTCCCATAGCTTATCCAGGTATACATTGTCTTCAATTTTGTGTCGCAGTTGCGAGAGCATGACAGCTTTTCCGTCGGCCTAGGCCTAGTGGTGGGCTGATAAATGTTCTAGTCTTTAAAATACTGAGCCTCGCGTGAACCTAAGGCGGTTCGCAAACCAAATACTTTCTAGACTGCAGCTTTTCCACGCACTCGATCTTGTGCGCAGAACAAAAAATTCTCTGGAATACAGCTTTTTTGGCGTTTTGGTTGGTGTTTTGTTTTCCCCCATTAACAATGTACCACGATATTCCACACACCTGCACTTACGGTACCATGTCCCAACTTCCCGACTTCTCTCTACATTCGTGGCACCAAAACGAGAACCGTTTGATTGGTTGACCTTCCGTCATAACATTCACCCTATTGCCAAATACGGCATCCTAAAAATTACGTCATGCTTGTCACGGCCAGCGGTCTGCATTCGATTTGACTCACTCTTTTACAAGTCTCCAATTCTCATCAAAAAAGTTTCTCAACATAAACTGACGCTGGTGGCGCTTTCCGAAATGCGCTAATGTACTACGAAAAATCCATAAATTAGAGACTTGTGGCAAGTCTACATAAATACCTAATGCATGATTATTTATTGTAAAAGCAAATTAACATAAAAGCACACTTACAGGCTGATACTCTACAATGTAAAAATTACCCACAATGCAATTTAAAATGATGTAAATTACCTTTATTATAAAGGAACAATATTTCCATGCAACTACCAAAACACAAGCAAATTAATTGAGCTTTTATTCAAAAAGAAGGAATCATATAATTTTTATGATTCTTCCTATTCAAATATTATCTCATGTCGGTATTCTTGTGCTGAAGACCCCAGTTGAAACCCGGCTAGTAGCAGGTTTTAAACGGTTTCTGATCACTTTGCTCCTCGAATAACCCTTATATTGAAAGTTCAGCGGGTTAAGGACAATGTTTGTATCCATATGTTGTAGTTAAGTCAGTTAACACTGCACTTCCATTGGTCCCCTAGTTCAAATTTCCAATTTACAATTAGAATGAGAAAAATAAAAAAAAATAATATTATTATTAAGATTACTACTCTAACAACTGAGCTATGAAGCCACACTACCTGGTAGGATTTAGTAAACAACCTCATCATAGTTTCTTTGTGTTTATTTACTATTATTTTTATTCACAATTCAGAATAGTAGATACATATTATGCCATTCAAAGTCATTTTTTATGTTTTATTTTGACTGTTTTTTTTAGATGCTCTTTCAATAGGCTGACTTCACAATATTGTAAAACAAAATTCAAGCAAATTAACATAAACAATTTAAAAGATGCTCTATTACCTCTATACTGTTACTATTCAATGTTTCAACTGCATTCCTGACTATCATAGAGGGCGCTATTGAGATTAAACTCATCATTCATGCTGTCATATGTAGACTGGGTACTCTGCTCAACTTGCTGGCTTTTAATTGGTTCATCTGAAACCAGCGAGGCCCTGCTTCTATTCACCATAGACTTTACTGTGCTTTCGTATATAAATGAATTTTTCTGTCTTTCGTGCAAAACTTCTGAAATAGATTGTGGTATATTTTGCTGAAAACGACAAAAATTGATTAATGCATAATATAACTAACATGTAAAAGACATCTCAAAAAATCATCTAATCAATATACATACTGTTGTTAATAGATTTATATTGTATTTAACATCGGTAAAGTTATGATCAGTGAGAATCAAGGATACTGGAAATTGTGGGCCCTGATGGGGGAGCGAAGATGAAGTGGGGGTACTGTACTGGCTCGATGACTAAGTGAGGGGGAGCTACAGTAACTCGCAAAAATATTAGTCAACCAGAAATACAGATTTGAAACACCAAAGTTGGATGTAATTGCAACAAAACGTTTTTCCATGAATATATATAATTAAAATTTATCTCTACAACATACAAAAAGTTCACCAAAATACACCCACGGGGAAGGTGATTTTTATAGCAAAGAAAACTGAACTACTGTACTTCACTTGGCTGCTATGCTCTGCCTATGATAATGTGTGCAGTATCTAGGTTACCAAACGCTTTAATTTGGCTTCTGCTCCCACTTCTGATTGGTTAACCTTACCTTACCTTACAGTCTGCGCACACTCTATTACTAAAAGTTACGTCACACGTCCCACTGAAATTTGTTTTGTGTTGAATATTAGCCTAAAAGCAGTAATATTTGATTAGATGCTCAGTTATATGAATTATATGAAACGTACAATTAATACTACAGTTGGTGAGGCCTGCCCTATGCATGCCGACCCAGCTGAGACTCGGGAGTCGGAAAACGTATGTGAGATTTTCATAAATATAGGCATAGGCCTACTAATAATAATATAAGTTTTCTTACCTAAAAACATATCAGGGATTTTTCTCCTGACAGTAAAACTTACTTAATACTACTGCTTTGTTTTTCTTTTGCATTTGCACATAATAATAACAGGCGGACTTGTAGCGCAAATAAACAAGGTCTCAATGCTTCCCCCAAAAAAACTACAGTATCACATGAATAGGAAGGGTGGGTGCACATACCTGTCTCCAATTGTTCTTTTTGGTTTCCAGTAACCAAATTCTCCATTGAAGACCATTTCTTTCATATTAACATACGAGTAGAAATCAATAAGATGTTTGAACTTGGAAATCCTGGAACCACTATGCGCTAATAAAGAAATTAAGATATTTTCATATGATACATTTCATCCTGAAGAAGTTACTGCAAATGCTTGGTGTTGAATAAATTATGTAAAGTATTAGTATCAGTAACTGCTGTTTTAGTTTTTACTTTATGGTTCAGATTAACACGGCAACTTTAGGGGTCCTAAAGCTGGTTTTCCACTAGGCGAATATATTCGCACAAATCAAAGTGTCGGTTAACTTCCTGAGCTCTGATTGGTTGCGCATTTTTTCACTTCACAAAAACTCTGATAGGAATGTGAATGCGCATGAACCAACGCTTTCGCTTCGCAAGAACAGATTCGCCTGGTGGAAAACAGGCTTAAGGTGGAAGAAGCAACTGGTGGGAGGATGCTGCAGGGGTGCAGATGGTGCAATCGCAATCTCCTAAATTGTATTATAAGTCAATCGTGACGTCATCACTGCAACTATTATTGAACTTCCACAGTCCAATAACATTTCATATCGAGTATAAACGGTATATAATAATTCTTGTGGTACACCATGTAGATATCTATGTGGTGTACCGCAAGAATTTATATATTGATACTCTTCGCCATGCAAACCTTCAAACAATACTATAGGGAGGGCATTAATTTCTAAAATTTATTAAGAAAAATAATCATTGTATTATATTTTTGACAATTATTGGTAAGGTTTTTAAGGTATGAAAGTGCATTTTCTGGGCACCCAGAAAATATTCTCAAAATGTTCGCCCCTCAGGTGCGAAAATTTGACTCTCATGCACCCATGGGTGCAGATCATGGGGAGCTGGGTACATGTCCACCCTTGATATATTTTTAAGGGGGAGGGGGTTTGTCCCCTCACTTTTCGTCTGCAATGCAATTTCATATTAAGTCAAGAAGATGCTTGAAAATTGTTGCAATAAACTGCATAAATGAAAAGGTACATCATATCTTATTGCAACATACCGGTATCTCTGCCCACAAACATCATCTGAATTACCTATAATATATGACTCGAGTGAGCGTGCCTTATTTGAAAAGTATGAGAATAAAAGTGCAAAGATAAGATTGGTTTTCAGCACATGTAAAGTAAATACATCAAATACAATTAAGATTCATTTTCTATGGTACAATATATCACAGCAATGTATTAGATCGATGATGATGAATTATACTATACAAGAGTGTCATATCCAGCAATCTAGAGGTACTATTTCCCCAAATTTTATCACCGCCTCAGTCCAAATTATAGTGGGGTAGAGATGGGTGTGGACTCACGGTTCTGAATGCAAAAGTAAATGCATCAAAGCCAATGTTTTTAAGTTGTATTTTCTATAGTACCATACATCAAACATATTAATTTAATTAATATGTTTGATATACGGTACTATAGAAAATTTGAACTTAAAAACATTGGCTTTGATGTATATGGTTGTCGGAAATAAATTTGTTGGCGCTTCATTTTGACTAAAAAATGGTGATGTGATGATGATGAATTTTAATATATGAAAGTTTCTTGGAAACTAAACATCACTTTATAGCAATAGAATACATGTCATGAAAGACGGGCAAGAGTTTTCACCCTCTCAGGTGAGCAATATTGTATCGACAAAATTGGCCAGTGCCAACTATCAGAGCTTTTTTGCTCAAAACTTGTTCTTTTAGTAGTGTTAATTTCATCTTTAAAATGTGTTCAAATATTTAAAAATTTAGTAATCAACATCATTATTAGTTTCTCCATGTTCACAGTTTAGAATTGAGATTTGATTTTAAGCATGTAACACTTAGTTTCTATGCCATCAAAGACATTTTTGATGTTTTCTTTTATTTTGACTGATGTATTTTTGTGATTCTCTTTTAATTTATGTTGACTCAGAAATTGACACACAAAATAAAAAGATTCCAAAAAAGAAGAAAGATGCTCTATTATCTCTTTACTATTAGTATTCAATGTTTCAACTGCATTCCTGACACTATGGGCGCTATGAGATCAGACTCATCATTTATGTTATCATATGTGGATTTATGTTATCATAGTGGCTTGCTGGCTTTTAATTGGTCCATCTGAAACCAGCGAGTCCCTGCTTGTACTCACTATAAATTTTTCTGTACTTTCATTTGCAGCAGAATTTCTCTACTTTTTGCATAAAACTCCTGAAATTTATGGTGGTATCATTTTCTGGAGGACCAGGAAAAATTGATTGATGCATAATAACAACCACAGACCCTATTGTGATAAAACTAACGTGTAAATAAGACATCTCAGAAATTCATCTAATCAATACACACACTTAATTCTGTTATTAAATATATATTGCATTCAACATCGGTAAAGATCAGTGACATATAAAGGAGTCTGGAAATGTTGGGGGTTGGGGCTGAGGGGGGAGTGAAGGTAAAGTGGGGGGAGTCTTATACACATCTGAGCTAGCTCACAAAGATAAGGTGATTTTTATCTACTTGAGATAATTTATTTCTTTTGCTTTGAACATTATCAATGGAGGAGGTGCAAGTGTTTAGAGAAGGCGAGTGAAATCTATATACAGTATGCCACTGCCATGATTTAACTTTTTATGTTTTTTATGAATTTTACATATGTACTGTTTTTTTTTTAACCTTTAATTGGGTTTCTTTTTTTTTTTTGACAAATAAAGTTTCTCTATTTTAATAAAATCAAAAGGGTAGGCCTACTGGGTTTTGCTACAGCCTATGGATGTGTGCAAAACCTACTTTAAAACACTTAATGGCTCCTGGGGAGTACTATCAAATCAACCAAGTATAATGTGTAAGGCTGGGGTTTAGCCAGAAAAACAAAATAGGCTGCCCAAAATGGAAGCTAGTGGGATTGGCCCTGAGCCGATGGGTGGGCCACGCAACCTCCCAAACTAGAAAATTATGATCTTTAGAGGCATTTAAAGGTGTTTAAATGTTGGAATTTTGTATTCAAAAGAATAGTGTTGAATTAGCTATTACAAAGATATTTTGGTTTAATAGTCACTCACATAATGTTTCAAGGCTATGAGAATAATCTACTCTAGGGCCTCCGAATCGACACTGACCGATAGGCCAAACCTACTGTATTTTGTTGACTAATAAAATTTACCTTGTGACGTTAACGACAACAAATCTTCTTTACGGTATTCATGAATAAATTATAACCAGAGAGTTACGAACACCAGCAATATTATGTCAGAGAACCGAATTTTAAGTACTGTACTTGCAGAGCCACGTGCATGCGTTGTGGGCGACTCAGAACCGTCAATTTTCAAGAGAGTATACGTTTTAAACATGACGCATGTTGTTAGTGAACTTTTCACAGACGTAGGCAATGGTTAAGCGTTATATTTTTGGGAATCCCCACCGAATATTGGTATGAAAACAATATACATTCAATCAATAAAGGTTGCTTTTAAAAAACGCAAATATGATTTAGCTTTAGTTGAATATATTATTCGATAGAATTGAAGAATATAAAGAATTTGCTAAAGGTAGACCTGGCCCAATTAGGCTAGGCTCAGCTGATTAGGTCAAAAGGTAAAAGTGGCCGTCCTAAACAATTGATGGCCATCCAAAAGACGGGCGGACGGCTCACTGGCTAAGCCTATGGTGTAAGGCCACACTGCAACCACAATGGGCTCTAGAAGTAGTGTAATTTGTGGATTACTATAAACTTCGGGTGTGTCCAAGGCTCACTATAGGTTAAGCCTATGTGTGACCCCCAAGGGTTTCTGCCTTGCTGAGGGCTGCTGGGTGGATTTAGTGGCATAAATTGTCTCATCTCCTTCATAGTAATTCTTAAAAGAAAAAAAAAAAAGAATAGATGACCTCCTGCTTTTGATTTTTCTCTCGTAAAGCAAAAATTATTAAATGCTGTTTAATATTTGGATTCGCATAATAATAAGTAGACCTATAGTGCAAGCAAACAATATGCTTTTCCTATTAAAACTTATGAAAACCTAAACTAAGTGAAAACCCTCACTGTTTTCTACATTACGTTTCCGTTCCTTGGCACGTATTGGCCAAGGACATTTATTTCAACTTTTATATAAGGCCTTTGGCCCAAATAAAACATAATAGCTATTTACAGAGGGAATGATCACTTCTACGTTTAAATGAGTGATAAAGAAATTTACATAAACAACTTATTGTATTGATATCAGTAATGGACATTAATTGAGTAAACTTAACTTTGGATGGATTAACAATAAAATACTTGAATATATAATGTTTACGAATATCAGTGTAAATTATCCATGGCCCGATGACCCTTCCTAAAACCTGCTTGTTCCTGATGAAATAAATTATTATCTTCTGCCCAATTATTTAATCTAATATTTATTATGTAAAGAAAAACCTTACCAAGTAGTGGAATCAATGAAATGCCCCTATAATTACTGGGATTATTTTTGTTACCCTTTTGTAAATCGGAATAATGAGACTTGTTGCCCATTGGGTAGGATATATTCCCGTTTTAAATATCACGTAATGAAATTTTGTAATTAAATCAATAACAAAATCTGGTGAGTGGATAAATATTTCAATGATTAATCCATCAATTCCTGGTGCCTTTCCTCTCTTTTGTAATTTAAAAGCTTGTTGTACTTCATCAACGGATATTTCTTCATTTAAATTGTTTAAATTTCTGTTAAATTCCGCTTGGAAATTTTCAGTTTGTAAATGATCATTGTTATTAATATTAACGTTTTCAAATAAAGTTTTAAAATGTTCGAAGAATAAGCTAATTGGAATTTCATTGGATGAATCATAACATTTGTTTTTTAGTTTAGACCAAAACAATCTCCCATTATCGTGATTTAAAGATTTAATAAATTCGTTTTGAGCATTTTTTTTATAAGACTTCTTTTTAGATCTAAGTAATTTTTTGTATTCTTTTTTCATTTTATTATAAAAATTAAACATGGACTGAGTACGATCTATTCTAAATATATTTAAAATTTGTCGGACACGTCTTTTTAATACCAGGCACTCTTTATCGAACCACGTATTGTTGTTTTTAACATTCTGTTTTTTATCTGGGCCATGTTTGGAAATACCTTTACATACGTGATCAAATAAATTGCAAAATGAAGAAACGGCACTATCTATGTTACATGAATCTAAAAAAACAATAATAGTTTGTTTCAGGTCATTAATTAAGCGATGATTCCACCTTAAATTGAAAGTACGTAAATATGCATCAGACCAATCAAAACGCTTTTGCTTATTAACAGAAACAGATGCGTGTTGATTATTATTCTGCGGTGTGATATCAAATAAAATAATATTATGTAACTGACTTATTTATGTCTTTTTATATTTTGATTATATTTGACTTTGTACTTGAGTATGGTTTTTAATTGTACTTTTGATGTTTCCTTCTGTGTTTTCTTGTTTGTGTTCCTTTGTACATTTGAACTACAACTACTTGGGCTGCTACTGTACTTATGGGGCTTTTTTTTAAAATAAAGAATAAGAGTTTATCATTGTTAAAAAAAAAACCATTGACTAGGATAAAGATTTCCCATACGAATAGAATATACGAATGGTACTGGGTAAAAGACAACTTGATATCTTGCTTCGAACAAGGTATCCATTCGTAGAAGTCTTACGAAGATAAGCCTATCCAATAGTGACATTAAAGGGTTGGGACCAGGACATACCTTCGACTTTAGATTGACAAAGATTGAGATATCTTAAATAGACACAATGTATACACAGGTGAAGTTCTAGAGTCCAGTTAAGATATGTAATAATGTATCAGATGACATATAATCATATATATATTTATTTAAACATTATGCATCAATGTATTAATATTAAAATAGATTTAACATAAATATGGAAGAAGCATGAAGAAAGAAGAATAGGAAAGAAACTTAGAGCAGCTGAAGTATTTACCAAAAATAAACAATAATAATTATTTTGTCAATATTGCATCACGTTTTTGTGAAAAACTTTTAGTCTCTAATCTTCAGAGGTCGAGGTGCCGGCATCCTACATGTTTCATACATGCGACTTCCAAGATTTCTTTATATGAAAAAAGGGTGTAAAGCTTTTAGTAATGCTATAAAGGCCAAGAAAAAAAATAAAATAAAAAAAAAAATTTGGATGATTCTGGAGAATATGAATCTTGCCTGGAATGATTTAGTAGTAGTGCATATGAACAGGCTGAGAATAGGCTAGGAATTGTGTTTAACAATAAAAACGCACCCACGGCAAGACCCTCTGGCAGTGTATGACAGTTGCTTTTGAGTTCATAAAATCTATAATGTGAGTGTGCGTATAGAATAGCCTAATAATCTATAATGCGAGTGTGCGTATAGAATAGCCTAATAATGTATAATACGAGTGTGCGTATAGAATAGCCTAATAATCTATAATGTGAGTGTGTGTATAGAATAGCCTAATAATCTATAATGTGAGTGTGCGTATAGAATAGCCTAATAATGTATAATACGAGTGTGCGTATAGAATAGCCTAATAATGTATAATGTGAGTGTGCGTATAGAATAGCCTAATAATGTATAATGTGAGTGTGCGTATAGAATAGCCTAATAATGTATAATGTGAGTGTGCGTATAGAATAGCCTAATAATGTATAATGTGAGTGTGTGTATAGAATAGCCT
>NW_022683512.1:101879-111351 GCF_011630105.1 Anneissia japonica | reverse complement strand
ATAATGTGAGTGTGCGTATAGAATAGCCTAATAATGTATAATTCGAGTGTGTGTATAGAATAGCCTAATAATGCATAATGTGAGTGTGCGTATAGAATAGCCTAATAATGTATAATGTGAGTGTGTGTATAGAATAGCCTAATAATGTATAATACGAGTGTGCGTATAGAATAGCCTAATAATGCATAATGTGAGTGTGCGTATAGAATAGCCTAATAATGTATAAATGTGAGTGTGCGTATAGAATAGCCTAATAATGTATAATGTGAGTGTGTGTATAGAATAGCCTAATAATGTATAATGTGAGTGTGTGTATAGAATAGCCTAATAATGTATAATGTGAGTGTGCGTATAGAATAGCCTAATAATGTATAATTCGAGTGTGGGTATAGAATAGCCTAATAATGTATAATGTGAGTGTGCGTATAGAATAGCCTAATAATGCATAATGTGAGTGTGCGTATAGAATAGCCTAATAATGTATAATGTGAGTGTGTGTATAGAATAGCCTAATAATGTATAATGTGAGTGTGCGTATAGAATAGCCTAATAATGTATAATGTGAGTGTGTGTATAGAATAGCCTAATAATGTATAATGTGGAGTGAGGGTATAGAATAGCCTAATAATGTATAATGCGAGTGTGCGTATATAGAATAGCCTAATAATGTATAATGCCAGTGTGTGTATAGAATATAGCCTAATGATGTATAATGCGAGTGTGCGTATAATAGAATAGTTTAAGAAGGTATGAAAAATGTTGCATACATACAAATGAAACTTAATTGTGCGATGCATTGTTAATCGCGTATTATAAGAGATTATAATGAGAATGTGTGTTGGCTATTAGAAGGTTGTTGTATGAGTGTGTTTATAAATAAACTTATAACCTACTTCTAGTTTATCTTTTATTTAAGATAAAATTGTATAAATAATAATAAAAAATATAATAATAATAAATCTAAAAGTAATATGTGCATGTATAAAAACAATATGAATTAATGAGTCTAGAGTTTATTCAAAATTATTTAAACATTGTACATTTTTTTACTATTTGAAATTAAACACAAATTATAATAGGTCATTATATAAAATCAGTTAATTTAGAGTGGAGCTTGGAGCTAGTACAACAAATACATTTAATTTTTTTATCATTATAATTAACATATTTTATGTTATATTTGTTCTTAACAAGATGACTATGATTATCGATTATGTCTTTCAAAATTTCCCAATTTTTATAAATTTTATCAAATTTGATCTTCATGAAAAAATTTTCTCTATTAATACCTTGAACATGTCTATTTTCAGGAATATCAATACCATGGTTAAATGACTGGTAAGGAATATACGGTTTATTGAAAAATTTGGAAGTATAACCGATATTTTTAAGTCGATATTTTTTAAATAACTTTGTGATATGAATGTATTCTTTGGCAATACAGGATAGTCAAAGATAGCGATTACATTCTGTTTTAATTATACACTTTAAAAATTGAAGGAGCACGGTTTGAGGTTTTAGGAATGTATGTGTTGTTCTGGAATGGTTTCTGATTAGTGCTAAAATGAAGAAGTAGAATAATTAAAGGATATGTAGGTATCCAAATATATCATATTAGAGGGGTTAAAGGTAAATTCAGTCGAATGTCAGGGGGATAGATATTAATAATGGATTGGATTAACTTGAAGTAGGGTTCATTATGATTAAAGTCCATAAGATTTGTATAATTTTTTAAGAAAATCAAATTCGAACTTGCAATCTGTGCACTATAAGAACTCATTTGAATACCTTCTACTTGTTTAAACGTATCATTTCCTACATTAAAGTAAGCATGATTATTAATTAATAAATTTAATTTCAGTAGATAAGTTTCGAATTCCTTATTGAATTTAAGTAAGTTACAGACCTGTGAAATAGAGTTTGAAGTATCGGCTAATGTAAGGTTAGTGTATAAATTTTCGAAGACCCATGTAATGAAAAATTGTTGTGTATCCGTAGGTTGAATTAAATGCTGCTGAATTCTGATAATGAATCTATCCAAATTATTCATAATAGGAAAAATTACATCAGAATGTTTGTAGATGAGCCTTATTTTAGACACTAAGTCATAATGTGCATTCCCAGAAGTTTGGACAAGGGGGTAGTAATCCAGCTATACGCTGTGAATACGCTGTGATGGGGGGGGGGGGGGGGGGGGTGGGTTTATATATTGAGAATCATCTACAGTATTCATAAAAAGGTTTACAACAATATAGGGAAGACCTGTCAAATGTTCAATGCTACATGTCCAAATCAAAGCCAATCTTTCTTTATTATTGTGCTGAGAGTACAGTATTTGTGTGAACCACAGATCCTATATAAACAGCTCAGCTTCTTGTTCAAAACCTGGGCTTCTGATCTGGGAAAACACTACATGAAATTAGATGTGACCTATACAGTAGGGGCTAGCATAGCTGAGGTTGGCTTACCAAACAAAAAAAAAACAACAACAACAAAAACTACAGTATCAAATCAATAGAAAGGGTCTGTACACATACCGGTCTCTAATTGTTCTTCTGGTTTCCAGTATTACCAAAATCTCTATCGAAGACAATTTCTTTCATATTGACATACAAGTAGAAATCATCATGATTCTTAAACTTGCAAATCCTTGAACCACTATGTGCTATAAAAGAGACTAAGACATTTTCATATTATAAATAGCATCCTCAAAAAGTTTGTTGCATAACAAAGGCTTTGTGTTCAATAAATTATATTTTGTAAATTAAGTGCTGTTCAGTACATTTTTTTAGACTGATTTAGTTCAGTTTATTATTCACAGCTACTCAGGGGTCTTAAGTTGGAATAATTCACTTCATGTACTTTATTTCAGTTTCTGGATTTACCCACTTTCTTGGTAAGCTTTTCCAGCTTTCTAGTCCTTATTTTTTTTTAAAGTAAAGTGATCAACAAAACCTCTAATACCCGATTCACACGTACAAAAATCTTACCAAATGTAACAAAATGTAACCAAAAGTAACATTTTACGGCACGTGTGAAAGTACCTCTGTGTAATATCCTTGTAAAATCTCGGAACGTCTCGGTAATCTTTACCAGCCTCGCTGAGGCTGGTAAAGCTTCCGAGATGTAACATGGATGGATCTGCGCATGCGCAGGAATTTCAACACAACAACAATCTACTGTTTCACTGGGTTCTTTGAATTTTCTTCCTTCTGCATACGATTCTGATCCACTAGAAATAGATAGGCCTAGTTTTTCTCAATGATGAATGAAATAGCCTTGTTATTGATGTTAATTAGTAATGGTAGAAGAAGAAGATATACATAAAATGAACGTCGGGATGGTGTTAGTACTATTACTAGTATTACAAGAGTCCGAGACAGAAACGTTGGAACAGAAACGTTGGAAGCTATGCTGCCTAGTTTAGTAGTAGTAGTACAGCAGTTGTTAAGGGTATTGATTGCTTCGAATGTTTACTGTGATGGTGAGTTCAACAGTCCATCTGTGACAGGGGTTCTCAACTAGGCCTAGGTTAGACCTATATCGCAGTAGGGGAAAAAATGGTTCATTGAATAAACACTGAATAAATTTTACACAACCTTGGCATTACCTTACAGATGCGTGTGAATGCTTTTTATCTCGGTAGGAATAACTCGGGAGATCGCTCGGTTACAATTTGTTACTTTTTGTTAAATTTAACTTCACATGTGAATCGGGTATTAGCTTGTAAAATAACATACTAGCTAAGAATCCATTGTCTACCCTTTTAAATGACTATATACAGTAGTTGACTTTTTCAAATTTTTCATCTGTCCACTTATAAGACTAAATGACACTTACCGCTAGCCAACTGTTGCCCATTTGGATCATCACAGGACTGCAGCTCTTCCAATGCTGGTCGTAGTCTTTCATCATTGATGTTGAATAGCGAGCTTCTTATTAAAAAATAATTCAAAAAAGTGCACAGCGCATTTGATCATTGATTTGGAATTTACACTATATAAATCTATACCATATTATTATTATTATTATTATTGTTATTGTTATTGTTATTGTTATTGTTATTATTATTATTATTATTATTATTATTATTATTATTATTATTATCAATCTAACCATTTAATTAAGCATTTGCTGATCTGTACTAATATGATGTTATATAAAATAATAATGATAATAATGATACTGGTATTACTAGTATTAAAAATGATGATGTTAAACAAAGCTGATTAATAGTATGTTAAAGCCAGACTCCGAAGTTTAATACTTTTTTGATATGTTGTACAGACACAAAAGGGGTGTAATTCCACCCTCAATTGTTCCACAGTTTTATGTGTCTTAGAAAAATCAGTTGTACAACATTATGCAATTTTTTTTTCCTCTGAACCTGGATTTAATGATGGTGATAATGATGACAATAATCATGAAGAGGATGATGATTGATTGAATTTATTCGTAAAGTCATAAAATACATACATAAAAATGATATACAAAAACCGACAAAATGAAAATAAACATGACCCTGATTACAAGGAAAAGCCGAAAAATATGTACTGTAATGATGATTGGGTTTTCAGTATTAGGCTATGTCTCAAGTACAAACAACGCTCTATCAGATCCAAATGAGAGGACAATTTCTTCAGGATATTAACATTTTTAATAGCATTTAAATGCATTATGTTTGGCTCGTAAATTAACATAACATGAACACAAGAGTGAAGAACTTCAAGGTAACTTACACGCACTGCTTGCACGTTTTCCTGGCTTGTTTGTTTCACAGATTTATCCCACATCTCAATTCTTTCAACCTCAGTTTGAGTAGGTTCACCATCAAGATCAAGGTCAATCGTCAGGTGGGCCTTACTTACTGCTTCGGAACTAGATAGATGCAAATATAGAGAAAAGTGTTTAATGTTTGCAGGCCTACTGTGCAGTGTGCTAAATACATCTTTATCTCGGTTTTGCCATTATAATATTTTTAGTATTTTAATATAAAAGAAAACTACTTTTTTTTTGCATGGTTTATCATTCATGAATAATAAAAAAAAAATATGAACAGAAAATATATAAACAAACAATTAATGGAATGCAAGTTGCATGCAAAATATTCTTTTGATTGGAAACCCTGTGCAGTGTTGATCAATATGACTGCATTGCCTTTAATAATGAGTTTAGAATATTTGTCAATTTTGTTTTATTTTAGATATAAAGCACTTTTAATTCCCCCAGGTCCACATGCTTAAATGTTGTTTCTGGTGGAAAGAAACCAACTGTGCAGATAAACTGCTTTATTCAAGGACACAAGCGAAATGCACAGCGAGAGATTGAAACCCTAACTTTAAGAACCAAGATTCCACTCCATTTATTGACAAATATACAAGTACAGTACATGAAATTTGTTTTCATGGGTTGGGAATACACATTATATAGATATAAATTAAATAATTAGATGAAAGACATAAATACAGTGCATAAAATACTTAAATTATATTTAAATTAACAATAAATAGAATATATGAGGGATGCCATCCCAAAAACCAGCGTACCGTCGCTGTATGATAAACTGAGTAATAACAATGTATATGTCAGTACTGTACTGTACATACTTTAGTACAGAAAAGCTGTAATACTTTTACTCATAACTTTGGCAAAAGTAAATCAGTTCCAGTAATGAGCCATCATTTTAAAGCTTACGATGTGAAGAATCAGAATATATTCAAAACTCAATTTTCATTTTTTGGTTACTGATGCTGGTTTTTGGATGGCAAGCTTCATGATGCAGTAATGAAGATTTGGGTTGTACTCGTAAATGAGAGAAGCCGTTATATATGGAGGTCAAATGTTGATAATTTGAGGGGCACCACATTTGTCACCATGCATTGCATGGCTGTGGAGAGAATCTTCACATAGGCCACATATCCTGCACTCACACAATTATTGATACAGGCCTTGTCTGCCAAACACTATTCAACAAATTAAAAATAACGAAAATGAATGATAAATTTTGGAAATTGAATACATCTGTTCCTGAAAAAAAAAAAAAAATAACATAATACAATTATAAAAAAAAAAAAATTATAAAAATAAATAATATAGTAATTTCAAAACAATATCATCAATGCTCATTTCAATATAAGAATATACTTTTGGGGACAAAAAAAAAACTCTGTTTAGTAGGAAAAATTAATATAATACAATTATTTAAAAAAAATAAATAAAAATAAGAATAATAATAGTAATTTAGAATATCCTTAATGCTCATTTCAAAATAAGAATCTACTTTTGAGGTTTTGTCTACAGCCTGGCTGGGTGCGAAACCTACTTTATCAAGTTAATAAAGTTTTATCAGTGGAATACTGTGTAAGGCCACATTGCAACCACAATGGGCTGTAGAAGTAGTGCAATTTGTGGATTACTATCAACTTACCGGGTGTGTCTGTGGCATCATCGCTAAGCCTATATGACTCACTAAGGCTTCTGTCTTGCTGAAGGCTACTAGGAAGATTTGGTAGCATAAAATCTGCCTCAATTGTCTCCTTCATAGCAATTCTTAACAGAAGAAAACAAAGAATAAAGAATAGATAACCACCATACTGCACCCACATGTAATTGAATCTTTTTACTTCAATTTTTTGAGGATTTTTATCTCAAAGTAAAAATTACTACTGCTACAGTATGTTTTTTTGGATTTGCATAGTAATATTAACAGACAGACCTATATAATGCAAATAAACAAAGTCTCCATGCTTTTCCCATTCAAAATAATGAAAACCTAAACTAAGTGATAGACTTCTCCCCCTTTTAAAATTGACCAGAATTTAGAGATGACCACTTGTTGTTGAGCTTTAGCCCATGTCATCTCTAGTCACACTGCTGGTCAATATATAGTTAAATGTATTTGAGGAATCCTCTATTCATCAGAAGGTTTTTAACTTTAAATGGAAGGGCATTTAAAAGGCAAATTTTCAACACTGCATCATCAAATGAATGCCAAACTGAGACAAAATTGAAACCACCAACTTGCTGGACAGCACCACCGTTCATTTCATAATCATGAAATCTTAGCAACTATAAATTGTTCACAGCAAATGGAGCCAAAATAAACTCTACAATTACTATCATTAATAATATTAAATAATAAGTGGAGTTGAATAGATGGCGGGTAAGATCATGCCTTTCAATCCCAGGGTCCTGGGTTAAATTCCTCAGTCAAGGTAACAAACTTTTTCTCACGGCAAAAACCACTCCACTCCCTAAGCCTCATAATGAGACATAGGTTAATACTTCGAGCATCTTGTGTTTATGTTTGTCTTATGAAGATACCAGCTGCATACCCGTCCTCGGATGGTAATAGGCACCTTACGCAACAGGACGGGAAGACGGGTGGACGGTGGTTTTGTGCTCATCAGAACGTGAAGACCATAGCAAACTCTAGTTGTCATTGTTGGAATTATGGTCGAATTGAAATAGGTACAGGTTTTTAAAAGAGCCCTATAAATTCTAGGCATAGGCTAGGTTAGGCCTAACGTTGCATAGTTAACATGCACTGAAGATAGTGATATATATTTGACTATCACTGGTGTTGAAAGCGTTTAACATACGTTTACCTGGGTGGGCTAGAATGAGATGCCTGCGAAATGATCGGGGCAATGATCGTTATTGGCTATCCATGGCCGGTGTGGATTTGTGTCACTTGTTTGTGATGTTGTGTGGTGGGTTTATTACAAACAGAGGCCTAGGCTAGGCCAGGTAGGTTAAAACATCTGAGATTAGATGGGCCTAACAAATCAAATGTCAGAAAGTTGACAGGTAATATGGCGTAGTTTGGATCTTAAAATTAATAATGTAATACAAAATCATGATGTTGTTTTTGTTTTCCATCGATTGTTGGCAGTGTCAGACACTCTCTCCCTGCTGTCAAGGATTCACATGTGCTTGTTTGTTGACATTCATAAGTGTATCCTGTACGTGTGTGATATTATATTGACTGAATTGTATTGCGGAGGTAATTGTTAATAATTGAAATTTATAGCGATTCAAAATAATAACACCATATAGATATTGAGAAAGACATAATGGCTCATATCTGTGACAAAACATTGAAAAAGATTGAATATCTGGAGCTACTTTGTTTACGCGTATGCATCCTTCCGAAATGACAACGTGAAAAAGTGCCGGCTGGGACTAATTTAAATCAGTTCATTATTAATTATTAATAAATGACGCAATTTTGGAAAACATCACATAGCCTATACCTGCCCAGTACTAACATGAACATTTTTGTGAAAATTTGGTTTAAATCGGCTCAGTAACAAAAGAAAAAATTCCGGATATTACACACGCTTGCTAAAGTACCCTTCAAACACCAACATTTATCATTTACCAATAATTGCATATTAGTTTTGAGTATTATGCCAAAATTTATTCAACATAAAAGTATTGTTTATATTACTTTTGTAGTAGAACAATTTTAGGCAATTTGTTACTTAGTTAAAGTTTTTTAAAGATAAAATTGACTTTGTCCTGATCAGGATTCAACCCAAAACCCTCTGAATATAATTTGAATATTCTACCAATTTGTGGTATTCTCCTAATTTGTGGTATTCTCCTTTGCATTTTCTAATTTGGAGCATTTATTTTCTCAAGGTATTGTGTAATATGCAGCAAACAATAAAGAAGTTGATGACAGTTTGGTATGAATAAGGAACACCTTGCCAGTCAAGTCATAGGTGCTAAGGTTTTGAAAAAAAAAACAGTGTCTCCATCAAGATTCGAACCCTAGACCCTCTATGAACTATGTGGATGCTCTATAAAATTACCATTTAAAATGTACACTAGCCTACCCCACCCTCTCCCCAACTCCACCCCAAAAAACATAAAAAGATAAAAGATGCTCTATTTACCTCTTTACTGTTACTATTCAATGCTTCAACTGCATTCCTGACACTATCATAGAGGGCGCTATTGAGATCATTCATGCTGTTACACTGTATTTGTGGACTGGGTACTCTGCTCAACTTGCTGGCTTTTAATTGGTTCATATGAAACCAGCGAGTCCCTGCTTCTACTCACTGTAGATTCCACTGTACATTCACTTGCAAAAGAATTTCTCTGACTTTCGAAGAAAACTTCTGAAACTGATGTCAGTACATTTGAAGGAATACAAAAGGAAAAATTGATTTATGAATAATATAACAACCATGTAAACAGTAGGAGGCTATACAGGGTAAAAAAAAAAGGGTGATATTATTCAAATACCAAATGTACAGGCCTTACATGAAGTGGCTTCTTGTCCTGAACATTTTGGCACCTTTTTAAAGAAATTTGGTTGAAAAATGGGACAGTGAAGGCCAACAAACAAAATTGAGGGGGGAAGGGGAAAAATCATTACCCCCATCAGCGGTGGAAATACATGAAAAAGGTCGTAAATTTTTTATCTGAAGTCATATTTTAGTGATATAGTGTCTATATA
>NW_022683512.1:98821-101532 GCF_011630105.1 Anneissia japonica | reverse complement strand
TAAGAGACAGATATATATATATTATATATAAATATATATTATATATAGGGGAGTCTTTATGGCCCAAAATATTGATTTTAGTAATGTAATTCCACAGGCAAATTACAGTAATATTTTTACCAAATTTCTTTGAAAAAATTTCGTAGGCATAGGGCCTAGGCCTAGCTAGGTATACAGTAATTTCATTTTACAGTAGTTTGGAACGATATCAGGAGTGGGGGTGGTGGCCTACTAGGACTACAATTTATTTGAAGCGATCTTGGGCCCAATCGTCTGTCACCCGAAGTTTTCATGATGATCGTCGATGATCAAGAAGAACGTAACCATCTAGGCCCTAGGCTAGGCTTAGATTGCTCTGCTACGTATACTACTACCGCATAACAAAGAAAGCAACCCACGCGGTGCATTCTTAAATTGTACACACATTATTAAAATGTATTAGACGATAACACGATATCAATGACTGAACGATCTACCACCCTCGCATCGCAGTAACTACTGTACTGACGAACTAGGCCTAGCTTCCTTACCAAAATGGCCAATTCATTCCAATTGGAAAAAATCATATTGGATCCAATTGGAAAATACATCATTGGATTTTGGCACTTTCCAATGGGAAATTACATCATTGGATTTTGGCACTTTCCAATTGGATCCAATTGGAAAATACATCATTGGATTTTGGCACTTTCCAATTGAACTTGTTTCCAATTGGACTTGTTTCCTATTGGATGTTATTAGCTCAATTGGAAAAATTCCAATTGGAAAGTGCCAAAATCCAATGGGATAAAAGTGAATTTTGGCACTTTCCAATTGGGATTTATCCAATTGGATATTATAAACCCAATTGGATAATATTTCAATTGGAAAGTGCCAAAATCCAATGGGATAAAATTGGATTTTGGCACTGTCCAACTGGAATTATATCCAATTGAGTATTATAAACCCAATTGGATAAAATTCCAATTGGAAAGTGCAAAAATCCCATTTTATCCCATTGGATTTTGGCACTTTCCAATTGGGATTTATCCAATTGGATATTATAAACCCAATTGGGGGTAACATTCCAATTGGAAAGTGCCAAAATCCAATTTTATCCAATTGGGTTTTGGCACTTTCCAATGGGAATTTTATCCAATTAGAATTTTATTCAATTGGATAACATAAAAAAGATGGACACCAATTGGAAAATGCCAGAACCAAATGAGGCTTCAAAGAGGTTGACAAACACTGCTAAATACTGAAAAAAACAAAAGAAAAGAAACAATTGTTATTTTCATTTATTTTATTTATTTAAAATACAAAAATGAAATACTGCACAAAGCCTGTTTGTTAAAAATATGCTATAATAATGCTATGGAATATAAAACTATTGTTCACAAAACATATTTTAAATCTGGTTTCTGTTAAATATATACAGTCATACCTACAGTAATAATTATTATGTACTGGCACTTTAAGTTTCGCAGGTCAGCAATCTTCTTAACTATGCTACAGTAACTTTGCAATTGTCCTAGTAGTTCTCTATAACTGCACCGGACATTCTGAAAAACAATAATATTATAAAGATTAATTTTAAAAGCTAATCAGCATGAGGGAAATTAATTTCATTTCACATGTCCTAGGACAAGTACTGTAGCTTAAAAAATTCAGTTGTCCTGAAGACATATACTTCCCAAAATGTACTTATTGGGAAGTATTTTAAGTGGTGCTAGCGAATGGCCAGAGTGAGGTACTACATGCATATTTAAGTATCCAACTCACCCTTTTTAATATTCTTTTCCTGGTCGACAGCTTGAAACGCACGCTTACATTTTTGGCGAACAAATTCATTTTTGGAGTGGTCGATATCGAAAACACAAATTGCAATTCCTATAGCCTTTGACACTTGTTGGAAAGTTGAAGGTAAAATTTAATGTTTAGTTTCAACTGAAAATACCTGACATCAGATACTTGCAGAGCCTTCACTTCAAAATTCAGTTAATCTGTTAAAAACAATCAAAAACAGTATAGGCCTAGAGATTAAAAGCAGTTTGATATAGTGATACTGATAATATAATAATAATCATTCATTAATTATCAACAATAATTAATTAAACAGTACTACTAGGCCTATAGCATGCCTTTATCTAGGGCTAAGCCTAGACTAAAGGCCTAGAGATATAGCCTAGCCTTCCCTATGCTAGGCCTGGGCTCACATAGGCCTACTAGGCCCCTAATACTAGCCTAGGCCTAGTACTAGTAATAAAAATTATATCCCCCGCTGGCCTAGGTTAGGCCTTTTATACTATCTAAATCAACAAATTTAAATTAAAAAAAATAAAAAAGTTTAAAACAAATATGAAATAATCTGAACTAGTAGGCTTAGGCTAGGCTTGGCCTAATCATTACCCTGCTATTATTGAGTTAGGCTGTGCAAGCTTAGGCTTGGACAGGCCTAACGATCAGTGGCATGTTGACGTGCCGCTGCCCCGGTGATTGGTTGTAAATGACGTCATCTATACGTTGCAGCCAATCACCGGGGGAAATCCACGCACCCTTGGAAGACCCCATGGAGAACCCCGCACGGAGTGCGGAGAAAACCAAGAGAACGGGAGATACACGACGAAGACCTTGAAGATAACATACAGACCTACTTATCACCAATACTTAGAGTGTTAATTCACCCGCTAGTGAATGGTGAGTATGTCCACTTTGTCGTATATAGTATC
>NW_022683512.1:96089-98260 GCF_011630105.1 Anneissia japonica | reverse complement strand
CGTTCCTAATGAATGGCGTCCTTCTATTTCTTTCAGATGAACTCAATGGCTCCAGTCGTCGATGACACTTTAGCTTTTACCTTTACGGTAAATTATGCTTATCAGCGTAGTCATTTTCCGGAGGAATTTACCCCAGAAATGATCTCGCGCCTTATCCAATTTAGGAAAACTGCAGGGAATATTGGGACTTTACGCGAACTGCAGCAGGCGGTACAGGACCCCCTGGACTGTTTCTGCCTGGATGTAGATTTTGCACCCAATCCCCTGTTTAGTCATGCGGAGGGGGTTCCTTTGGGGGATTCCTGTGCTCAGCGGGATGGGGTAACGGTTGGTGAGGGCCCAGCTGCGGCTGCCCCCTCCCCGGCCGATTATCAATCCTCTGCGGGCCCAGGCATCCACGAAGGTGCGCCCTCACTGTCAACTGTCCGTGTTATGGACATTGCCTTGGGAGGTCCCTGTATCCGGCAGGGGGGAGCAGAGGTCAGTGGGGGTTCAGTTCTTAATGACCCTTCCCCTGCCCGTTGCCCGCCGTCTGCCGGACCAGCTACCTACCCATCTCCAGGGGAAGGGGGTTATGGCTATCCCAGTACCAACCCCTTTCCTCCACCATATTTTGATTCTGGTCGAGACAATTCTTCGGGCACCCAACCCTTTACACCAGTTCCTGGGAATTTTCCGTCCTACCCTTCGGTGACCCCGGTTCGCCTTGCGCGGGCCGAGTCATCGTGGGGTGTACCAAATAGCCGTGACGTCAGAGGGGACGACGTATTCCAGGGTTCTTCAACCATGGAACGCGGACGCACTCTCTCACGCACGGGCCAGCGCCGCTATCCCATGCAGGATCGCGAACCCTCTTGGGATAGGCGGGGGATTTCTGGTCGAGATGGGGGGGAAATTCCGGGACAGAGAGAATTTAGTCGTGGGTGTGTCGAGGATGGCCGATACCAACCTCATGGTCCGGGGTCCCTGCCTAGTAGGCTACCTGAAGTGGGAGATCAGCGACCCATGGGTCGGTCTGTTCCTTCCCTTGGGCCCCAGGGGGATGGCCGTGGGTACTGTGCTGCCGACCAGGGGATGGACTTTAGCCATGATAGACGAAACCCTTGGGATGGGGACTCTGGATACGCACGTAATAACGGCCAGGTTTGGGATGATTCCCGGCGCTGCCAACGCCAGGCTCCTCGCGGAGGGGATAGGCTTGAACGCCTTGCCCCCCGGGGTGATGATACTGGACGGGGGGACCGTCGGGAATTCCGATCTTTCCGTCCACAAAAGCACCTCGAATTTTCGGGTGCCGAGGACTGGAAGGTTTTTAGAGACAGGTTTGAGAGTTTTGCGGAGATTAGTGGCTGGTCTCTACTAGAAAAACGCGAGGCGTTTCAAGTAAGCTTGCGGGGCGAGGCCCTAGCACATTTACAGGTTCTTTATACGCTCAATGGGGGCGCCATCTCTTATGACGATATGGTTGCCGCTTTTGAGGAGTATTTCGGTTTGGCGGGGGACCAATCACTTCTTGCCGCTAAATTTGAACGTTTAAAGCAAAAAGAGTCTGAGACACTTCGGGAGTGGGGATCCCGGGTGCTCCAGGCTGCTGCTAAGGCCTATAAATCAGCTGCTAATGGGGGCGCTACCAATGCCTGGATCGAAGAGGTTGCGGCCTTTCGATTCTGCAAAGGGTGCGTTGATAGGCCAGGCGGCAAGTACGCCTGCCTACAGCAGCCCAAAACCATCTCGAATGCTATCCGAATATTAGAATGGCATCAGAGCATTGACGATGAAGCGCCACCAACTCATTCTTCTACCCCCACCCCTGAACCTCTCCCACGTCCTCCTGTGGTATGCCAGGTCTACCCCGAAACTTATAGTTCGGATACGGCTTTGTCTGCCACCGGGGACAGGGGAAGAGCGAATGAGGTGAGGGAAGATCGTCCCCAGCGTAAGGTGAGGTTTGATCGCCGGAATTCACCTGCGGCCACGCGCCGTAAGGGATTTCGCGACAACTCCACCGAAAGGGAAGCGCGTATATCAACTGATGCTCAAATAACTGAGCTTCAGGAGAAAATGACTTCTCTAACGTTGAAATTTGATCGCTTGCTGGATAAACTAGACTCTCCATCTAGCGATAGGCGCAGGTCGCCATCACGGCGTAAATCTCCGGAGAGATCGACGGC
>NW_022683512.1:90582-95672 GCF_011630105.1 Anneissia japonica | reverse complement strand
ATACCATGCCTCTACTGGGGGGTTATCTGGACCGCAGGCGGGGACGGTACGGGAATTGCTTACGGAGTTCGCGGATGTGTTTGCAGTTGATCAGTTCGATATTGGGGAAGTCCCCAATATAGAACACCGCATTGACACTTCCGACGCACCTCCGGTTAAGCAGCGCCTACGCCGGACTCCCCTGCACTTTGCGGGTGAAGAACGCAAAGAACTGGATAAGATGCTCCAGGGGGGTATAATTCAACCCTCTAACTCAGAGTGGTCCTCAGCACCTGTGTTAGTCCGTAAACGAGATGGTAATGTTAGATTCTGTATCGATTATCGAGCACTGAATAACGTCACAATAAAGGACGTGTATCCATTGCCGATACTAGAAGATTGTTTAGATACCCTGTCCGGTAACCAATGGTTTTCCAAGTTAGATGCTATTTCAGGTTACTGGCAGGTTAATTTAAATGCTAGTGATCGAAAGAAAACCGCTTTTGTCACTAAATATGGCCTTTTTGAATTTGTTAAAATGCCATTTGGCCTTTGTAACAGTCCGGCAACGTTCTCCAGGGTTATCAATATGGTTTTGCGTGGCCTCAATTGGCAGACTGCTTTAGCTTTCCTGGATGACGTAGTGATCTTAGGTAAGACTTTTGAGGACCATAGTAAGAACCTGAGAGAAGCCCTGGGGCGTTTCCGACAGTACAATCTTAAACTAAAACCCAAGAAATGCGTCTTCTTCCAGAAGAAAGTCGAATTTCTGGGTCGTATGGTCTCTCGTGATACCGTCGAGATGTCCGATTCGGACATACAGGCGATACATGAGTGGCCAGTGCCTGCTAATTACAAGGAATTGCAACGCTTTTTAGGTTTAGCTAACTACCATAGGGCGTTCATTCCTCACTTTGCTGATCTGACTAGGCCTCTCTATACTGTAGCTAAGAAAGGGGAATTTCGTTGGGGCCAGCCCCAAAGCCAGGCATTCGAGCAGGTTAAAGGCAAGCTGGTCCAACCCCCTGTTCTGTCACTTCCTAACCCACAGGATTTATTTATTCTAGATACAGACGCCTCAGATCAGGCTATTGGGGGGGGAATTATTACAAGTCCAGGGTGGGCAGGAACGGGCGATTGCTTACGCTAGTCTAGCATTGACAGCTGAGCAGCGACGTTACTGCACCACTCGGAAGGAATTGTTAGCTATTGTTAAATTTACCCGGCAATTTAGGCATTATTTGTTGGGTAAACCGTTTATAGTTCGCACCGACCATAGTAGCTTAACTTGGCTTTTGCGGTTCAAGGAACCCCAGGGTCAGTTGGCTCGATGGATCGAGGAACTTAGTCAGTATACCATGATAGTTGAACATCGTCCAGGGAGAAAGCATGTTAACGCTGATGCTTTGTCGCGGGCACCCAGGGAGGTGAACCACTATAAGCACGGTGTTGCGCTTACCGACCTACCATGTAGGGGGTGTAAATATTGTCAACGGGCACATCAGCGTTGGGGGCCTTTCACAGAGGATGTTGATGACGTCATCCCCTTGACTGCGAACCCCATTCCCTCCCCCTTACCGGCACCATCCTTACCGCCATTGCCAACGCTGCCCTCTCACTATGTAAAACAGGTACCTAGGGCCCAACCCGAGCAATCCCACTGGGGTTTCGCCCCCCAGGAGATTAGTCGGGCACAGGAGGAAGACGAGGAGCTGGGGCCAGTATTCCTCTGGTTTCAGGGGGGTGCTTTGCCTACAGCTACCGATCTTTTCGCCACTAGTCCAGCTACCAAACACTATTGGCTGAGTAGGGACAGAATGCGTCTTCGGGATGGGTTATTGTTTATCCAGGATAAACAAGGGAAAGATGAATTATTAGTGCTGCCCCGGAAACTTGTAAGCACCGCCTTACACACGTATCATGATCTGCCGTCATCCGCTCACCAGGGAATCAAGCGTACTAAGTTGCGACTTAAGCAAAGGTTTTACTGGTTTGGGATGGCGGGGGACATAGAACGTTACGTGGTAGGTTGTAGTACATGTAATAGACATAAGAAAGGTAATAGACGGGGACGGTCTCAGCAAATTATTTATCATGCGGGGGCTCCTATGGAAAGGGTCCACGTGGATTTTGCAGGGCCTTTCCCACAGTCAGATAAAGGTAATATCTATGTCTTGATGGTGGTAGACCAATTCACCAAATGGGTGGAGGCCTACCCCGTCCCAAATCAAACAGCCCAGCTCACTGCAGAGGTGCTAGTTCGAGAATTTTTCTCTCGGTTTGGAATGCCTTTACAGCTACATTCCGACCAGGGGTCAAATTTGGGATTATTTTTGTGTGGCATGTTGGTTGGAACATTTCTGTTCCCCACCTTGGCATTTTTTTTTAGCGGCTGCGGCGGCCGGTTTACCCATGGGAGCCGGCCCCGCTAGCAATCCTGCTTCGGGAAGATGTGTATAAGAGACAGCCTTGGAAGGGTCCAGGAGTAATTACCGAGGTGCTTGCTCCGTATTCCTTCCGGGTGCGGTTAAGAAATAAAGTTTTTGTCATCCACCACGACAAATTAAAGCTCTGTCGGGATAGTGACCTCCCCAATTGGATTGCCCAGTATTCTAATAACCGGAAACCCGATGTAGACGCAGACACAGAGGGAGATGACCAACCCTACTGTGTCTGCCGTAAACCGTGGGAGGGGCGGTTTATGATCGAATGCGATTTCTGTGGGGAATGGTTTCATGGGGCCTGTGTTAATATCACCCCCGCAGAGGCCATTGATATAGACCGCTACAAGTGCACTAGCTGTAGTCTAGAAACAGTATAATTAAATATAGATCAGCTTCACTAAAAGTAGTAGGGACAGACATTCACTTACCTACTGTTCAATTATTATGTCTTACAGATATGACTGACAAGAAATCTGAGGAACCAATGGAGGTAGGTGAGGCGGGCCCAGTCCCCTCACCACCTCCCCTGGAACAGCCGCCTGGCGAGTCAGTTCCTACGGGGACTGGCCCCCAGGCAGGCGCTGAACTACCAGCGGCCGGAGAGTCTGACTCCCACGGGGGTCACCTCCCAGCCTTGGAAGCCTTACAAATAGGGGAGGCCGAGGACCTCCTATTGGCATCACCCCCTCCATCACCCCAGGACCCTCACTACCCCCTCACCGAGCGTCAGTGGCCACCCTTTCCTTCGGGGAAGATGTGACCCTGACCAAGTCAGGGCCCCTTGATGACCGTGGGGTCTTCAAGGCCAAGGTCCGTCATGGGGAGTGGACCACTACACTCCTCGTGCGGATCGGGGACAGGGGTGAGACCCCCCTCAGCCGGGACGCACGTTGGTACGCCGGCGACGGCCTGGGAGGGGCGAGTTGGCCCGCTGCGGTGGTGGCCGGCCCGGACGAGCAGGGAATTTACACCTGCTCGATTCCGTGGCAGTCCCCATCGGGTGGACCAACTACCCTGGGGATTGCCCTAAATTACTTTGAGGCCGAACACCAGCCGGCCTCCGGTTTTGGAGGCCGGGACATCCGTTGCCGGGATACTCCCGTCGCAGCTACAGCGGCCAGTACTCCTGCGGGAGCTGGCCCTGTGAGTTTTGCCGCCGCAGTGGCCTGTTTTCCCACGGGAGCTGGTCCTGCAAGCGCTGCAGCGGCGGCCGCTGTTCCTACGGGGACCGGCCCTGCAGTCGCAGCTCCGGCAGTCGCAGCTGCAGCGACCAAGGATCCCAAGGGGGTTGGTCCTGCATCTCGTGGGGGGAAGGAGGTTCCCAAGTACCGGTGTCCTGTGTCCGGGTGTAGCGAGACGTCGCCGTCACGACAACATGTCTCGGTCCACCTGCCAGGTTTCCTGGTGGACCAGATCTATTGGGTCGATCCACCAGTGTTAGCCCAGGCCCGATGGGATTGCCTCCTTGGATTGATTGATTTAATCCCTACCTTGGGGGGTTCGGTCGAGAGAGCGGTGGAGTTCTTCAATCAGGAGAGTGCCACCTTCCCCGGCCAAATCTTTACCAAGCGTTTTACCCAGTTTCTGACCCAGGTGGCCACGGCTACCGGGCAGGAACCACCCACTAACCTTGATGTATTTCCCCTGCGGACTCCGCTTGGGTTATTACACCATACGGCTCTGCTGTTTTTGGCCAGTCAGGCTTTGCGGGTAAATCCCGCTGGTCTGGCCCGTCTGAACAGGGCGCGGTGGTTGCCGCAGCAGCTCCCTGCCAAGCGTGCGGTGCGCAGGAGCCGCAACCGAGACAGCCGCCACTCCGCTTTGCCGGCCGCCAGCGACCGGCAGGGTGGCCGCAAGGGATCCGGAAATCGGGGTGTTGCCACGGCAAGGCCTCCGGTGCCGGGTCAGTTGTCTGCTGGCGCAAGCGCAGCAGCGGCTCCGGTGCGCCGGAACGCTACCGACGCCACGTCGCAGTGCAGCAGCGTAACGCCTGCTGGCGCGGGCGGAGCAGCGGCTCCGGTGCGCCGGGACGCTGCTGACGCCACGTCGCAGCGCAGCAGCGCGACCCTATCTACATCGGTGGGGGGTTCAGACACCGGTCGCGGGCGGGTTCTGGCACCCTCCACGGGGGGCAGGGCCATCGGTTGAGGGTTTATTACCTACTCGGCCGCCGGTGCTGCTCCGGCCGTGGTCGGGTCTCGGGCCCCGCCCAGGCAGGCGCCTGTTCAACTGCCGGTGGAAGATAGGGTGACGACAGCGCTGCGAGAGGCGTATAACAGCCTCCAACGCCTCCACAGAGCGGTCGCGGCGTCCAGAAGCCGTGAGAGCCGAGAGCGGGCGGTCTTGGTACTGCGCCTTGCCCTAGACAATCTGCGGTGCCTGGCCGAGTTCTCGGGCGATCCGCTCTAGCCGCCGGACCGCCTGTGAGTACTGCTGCGGTGGTCGTGCTCCTGCGGGAACCGGCCCTACAGTAGCAAGAGAAAAACAAACAAACAAACAAACAAAAAAAAAAAAAAAAGTTCCAAGTTCCATGTTCCATTTCTAATGGCTGTTGTTGTTATTATGGAGTTCCTGTTTTTATTGTTCTTTGGAGTTATTGTTAAAAAAAAAAAAAAAAATGATTCCATGATTCCATTATTGTTGCACCACCCCCCCCCCCAATCCCCT